>NC_134502.1:714376-719349 GCF_040206685.1 Ascaphus truei | reverse complement strand
ATCCAGTATCCCTGTGAGGGAGAAATATACTCACAGCAGGCTTGTTCCAATGTAGCGTGCAGCACGCTCACTATCCACATAGAAGTTGAAATCCAAAGATTCCTGCGGTGCACAGCAAAATAGGGTAGAGGACCAGCAAGGTGTAGTTTAAAAATATACTTTATTGAATCAGCATGGTACAGGGGACACACACTCTGACGCGTTTCGGACTGGTATAGTCCTTAGTCATAGAGCTGATCCGCGCCATTCATCCCCACTGATTTAAAGGGCTAAGCCCGCCCCCCTACGTCATCGCGCTCCCCGTTTTGGCGCGAAAATCGCTGATATGTGATCTAATTGGCTTGGACTCCCAGCGCATAGAATGACTATCTGCCGTATATATGTTTAAAGGGGAGTGATGTACATCCCCTGCGTCATCGCGCTACTCATTTTGGCGCGAAAATCGCCACACTATAGCCTCATTGGCTGAGACTCCCAGCCAATAGGAACGCTGACTGCCCTAGGTATGCCTGAGGATAAGGGGAATGACGCGCATCTAGCTTCAACGTCCAGACCCCTCTGCCGACACGTAACGCGTCGTTGCTAGGCAACGACTATAAACAATAACAAAAGAATCCTCATCCTCTCAGAGCGATACCAGGCTATATGGTACTAATGGGGTACCCAGGGAGGCGAGGAAGGAGAGGAGGGGAGGGGAAGGGGGGGGGGGAAGTGAAGGGGAAGGGAAGTGAGGGGAGGGAAAGGGAAAGGAAAGGGGAAGGGGGGAAAGGGGAGGGGGGGGGTAGACTTACAAGAAAATCATGTGGGGATGAACTAAACAGGTTAAAACTAACATAGTAAAAACATATTAAATCAAGTACAACAAAACATGAATAACATACAAATACATAATGTAGCGAATCTAAAATCTGTAATGGAGGTTACATGTATAGATTGAGGGGAAAAGTTGTTCAACAATATTTATCATATTAATGTATTCAATTAATGTTATTGTTGATAATTAACTTTTAGTAATGCATAAGTTTTGATCTATGAATAAACATATGTAATAAAAACATATACAATATAATAAAGTATCCATTTGAGACAGTTATTTTTTAGCTGTGTAAACTGGTTTCTAATGCAAGGCGAGCAAAATTATTATATGAGAATACAGTGGATATTAGATATTCATATTACATGTTATCCAATACATTTGAATAAACGAAAGCTACTCTAATTTTTGTGTTTTATAAATTTTTGACCAAAAACTAGGGCAATTCAGTTAATAGAATGGGCTCATACATCCCTTTGAATCAAGTTAAAAAATGTTTGAGCTCCCAATCTTGGTTCATGCCCTGGGTGCCAATGTCCCAAGGGCATAAATCCAGAACATCTCCCTGCGGTTTAGTGATGCTTCTCTATGTCCTCCTCTAGGGTGTATAGAGATGTTCTCAATGGCACTATATGTAAGAGTTTTTATTGATCCTGAGGGACACGTGTTAAAATGACGTGCTACCGGGAAGCGTTCATCGCTGTTCTTTATACTCCGGATGTGTTCTGTGATTCTTACTTTCAAGCCCTAATGGTCCTGCCTATATAGCCACTTCCACATGCACATTTAAGTAAGTAAATTACAAAGTTGGTGTTGCATGTCATAAATGACTCCAACCGGTACACTTGCCCTGTATGGACATCCCTTACTGATTTTAGTGGTTCAGCATATCTGCAAAGATTACATAGGCCACATTTAAAGAACCCCTTAGGTAGAGGTTTTGTATTTTTAGCTTTTGACTCAAACAGACTAGGAGATACATAGTTGCCGATGGTCTTGGCTTTCTTGAATACCATTCTAGGTTTTTGTGTGGTATATGGATCCAGATCTGTATCTAATTTTAAGATTCCCCAATGTTTTTGGAGTATGTGTCTAATCTGTTCTGCTTGTTTTGAGAACGTGGTTATGAACAGTGGGCACTGGTTGTTAATATCATTATGTGATGTCTTTTTGGGGTTCCTCTTTTTTATGAGGTACTCCCGATCAGTTTCTAGGGCATACTTGTATGCACTCTCCAGATCTCTCTCTACATAACCACGATCTCTGAATCTTTTCTTTAGATCCTCTGCCTGTACCAAAAAGGATCTTTTGTGGAACATAGGCGTCTTACCTCAGAAATTGCCCTTTTGGTATTCCCTTTATGAGCGGTCTTGGGTGAGCACTATTTGATCTGAGCAGGGAATTTTTTGAGTTAGTCTTCCTGAAGATGTTAGTCTGTATTTTCTGACCAACATCAATGTACAAATGTAGGTCTAAAAAGTCAATCTGTGAGTCACTATAACAGTGTGTGAATCTTAAATTATACGTATTGGCCTCAAGATATTCAAAGAAAGCGTGTAAAGTGTCATCATCCCCATTCCAGATAAATAATAGGTCGTCAATAAAACGACGATAGAAAATAATATTATCTCTAAAAGGGTTAGTATCACCAAAAATGTAGATAGACTCCCAAAATCCCATATACAGATTTGCATATGATGGTGCAAATGACGTGCCCATTGCTGTGCCTTGTGACTGTAAATAAAATTGTGAATCAAACATAAAGTAATTGTGTTGTAACAGAAACATCACCGAATCTAACAAAAAAGTGTTTTGTGCCAAATTTAAATTAGAATAATTAAGAAAGTGACTGATTGCTCTCGTGCCCAAAGTGTGATCAATAATCGTGTATAAAGAGGTTACATCGAGTGTAACCCAAGTGTAACCATTGAGCCATTGAATTCTCTGAATATCCTGAAGCAAATCCGCAGAGTCCCTTAGATAAGCGGGTAATGTTTTTACCAGAGTTTGTAAAAAATAATCAACGTACCTAGATAGACCATCTCCCAAAGATCCAATACTAGATATAATTGGTCTGCCAGGAGGACAGACTAAGGTTTTGTGGATCTTTGGGAGATGGTGAAAAATAGGTACAGTTGGGAATGGATTATACAAGTAGGTTGACTCACGACTATTGAGTACTCCCAACTCCCTGCCCAGATCAAACAATTCGCGGATCTCTACTAGGTATGACCGTGTGGGATCTTTATCCAACTTACAATATGCCTGTGTGTTAGACAGCTGTCTCATGGCCTCTGTACGGTATGCTTCCGTATGCATAATAACCACTGCTCCCCCTTTGTCCGCATTTTTAATTATAATGTCAGACCTCTTTTTTAATGAATTCAGATTTATTCTATCTTCTTTGGATAAGTTGTCAAAGGAAGGAGCAGTGAATATATAGCCCTTGGCAAGATCCTGTAGATCCTTCTCCACTAGCCTCTCATAGGTCTGTAAATGAGGACCCTTGGAGAATGATGGACAGAAAATGGACTTACTCCTAAATTGTGTGTGTTTGGTACCACTCAGAAATGAAAACTGCTCCTCAGTACTCATGGAATCTGAAATATTGTCATCTCTTTCAAGATCTAACATGTCCTGAAGTACCCCATACTCTTTGAAAGAAAATCTCTCCACTTGAAGCCCATCGACTGTCTGAGAGGGGTCTATAAGATCCCTGTCAACCAGCGGAGGAGGTTCAGAGAGAGATTTATCTTTAGATGCAAAGCATTTTTTTAAAAACAATTTACGGACATATTTTTGTAGGTCAATAACCGTGTTGAACAAGTTGAAGTCGTTCATAGGGGCGAAGTTAAGGCCCTTGTTCAACACGGCTATTTCACCCTCTGGAATGGTTATCCCTGAAATATTAATGACGTTATGGTCTTCCATCAAGGGTCGATTTTTCTTTTCTTTTGTGCCCCGTCTTTTGTTCGAGCGCCTTGTCCCTTTGTGGAGTTTTTTGACGCCTTTTGACTCCTCAAGTCATATGATGTGGATGCCTCGCCATGTTTTGTATTCCGGGTTTCATAATCAGTACTCTCGCCGTATCTATCTGTATCTTCATCCGTGGAGAAGGATACTGTATGTTGACGGCTTTCTCCATCCGAGATGTCCGATATGCTAGATGTTTCCGCAGATTTTTTTAGGATAGACCTTTTTGGTGTGGATCTTCTGGATCTATCTTTTTTGTTATTATTCTGGACTCCTTTTTGTCCAAATTCCTGGCGTGCAGTATTTCTTGATGGTGGAGGTCTCTGCCAAACGTAGACTTGGTGACGCTGGTAATCAATACGATCTCTTTCAAATTTTTGCTGTTTTTTTAGCATAATTTCACCTTCCACTTTCTCCACATTTTTTGACAACTTTTTATCCAAAGCTTGGAAATCTTCCATTTCTTTAAATGTGTTGAGTTTCTGCTGTAGATCTTTTATGTTCTTCTTCACAATTATTCTTTCTTGGATTTTTATTTTAATAATCAAGTCCATTAATTTCATGGAGCATTCGTCTAATGTACTAGTCCATTCTTGTTCGAAATCTTTAGATGGAAATCCAAAAGACGGCGTCTTTTTGACGCGAAGACCTCTGGGAATCCTTTTCGTAAGGACATAATTATCAAGTGTGGTGATGTCCCACCAGAGTCTTATGTTGGTTAACAGTATTTTTTCCAATTTAGTGAAGTAAAGTTCCAAGTCAGCATTATCTTCAACCATATCAAGGGGGACATTATCAAATAAATATGCTGCCCTGCGCCTTCTCCCTGAGTTGTCCGCACATTTGTGTACAAAGGTCTCATTCACAGATCCCTCTGATTCAGAACCTTCCATGTTATCTTCCATTCACAGAACAAGTCACCCAAGTACCAATATTAAAAATAGAAAAATGAAAAATATACACCGTCAATTGACTTAAGCTGGTCCCTACATATATATGCTTATATAATTGCTTGTTGTCATCCTCAGATAAGCGACTGTGTAAGTAACGTAGTCGGTGGTTTGGGGCATGAGTCCCAATCACAGTGCTCAATCCAAATCTGAACCTTTAGACAATAATGAGTATGAGTCCACATATCATGGTAACAGGAAACTGTATCGGCCAGCAGGTAGAGTAATGAGACCCA
>NC_134502.1:584376-709376 GCF_040206685.1 Ascaphus truei | reverse complement strand
GGAGCGGTTATATGGGGTAATAAGAGGAGTTATTGGGAGCGATTATATAGGATAGTAGTAGGAATTATAGGAAGCGGTAATATGGTATAATAGGAGTTAAAGGGAGCGGTTAAATGGAGCAATAGGAGGAGTTATAGGGAACGCTTATATGGGGTAATATGAGGAGTTATTGGGAGCTATTATACTGCTGCGGCCGAGTTTATTCGAGCATTTGCCCGTTCTCGGCCGCAGCAGTAACCTGGCGCGCGCCGGAGGGTGCCGGGCGCACGCCGAAGACACGGAGGAGCGCCCTCCGATCGGGGCTTTCTCTCTCCCGCTGCCAGGTCCGCCGGGTCCCCCGGAACCCCCTGCCGCCATCCCCCACATCGCGGGACACCAGGGCTCCCTCGGGGAGCCCTGGACGCGCGTGCAGGGGGCGCAGGCACCCGATGATGCGTGACCGCGCGTCGATGACGCGCGGCACGCCGAGGGAGTGCGGCTAGCATGCCGGGGCATCCCCCGGCTTGCGGAGCTAGCCGCACTCAAATAAAATGTGCCGCCTCTGTATGGGGTTATAGGAGAAGTTATAGGGTCGGTTATACAGTATGGGGCAATAGGAGGAGTTATTGGGAGGGATTATATGGAGCAATAGGAGGAGTTATAGGGAGCATTTATTGTCACGGTAGACCAGAACTTTTAACACCTTGATTACCCGGATCCTCTGATTGAGCAAAGCGAGAGATAAAATAAATTGTGATTTATTTACAACATGAACATACACAGCTTGTTTTACGAAATAATACGAAATAACACTTACTGGGATGGGGCAAAATGAAATAATATGTTCCTGGAACAAAATTCCCAGAAACAAAGTCTCTAGTCACCAATTCCCAGGAGCGGGGTTGGTGCGCAAATAGAGCCACAAAATAGTATTTGGCTAGTGGCGCCACTCGCAGCCACTTTTTCTCCTCTGAAGTTACTCCGTTCATTGTCCACCGAAGGATTGGTTTTGGATTCCCTATTTCTTACGAACTATTGACTTAGGTTACGATGTAGTAAAGTTTTGAATCCAGCTCAGATGATTCTTTCTACTGCATGATGAATCTAATCCCCGATCGGCTGCACAGACTTTTAAAGCACCAAAGTCCTATCTGCATACTCTGCAGCGAATCGTGACGTGGGAACTAAACTTCCCACCTATGGCAAGGTTGCCAGTACTTCATGGAACCGGGCATAGGAGCTTCAAGGTATGCCAAGGGCATGCGTGAACTTCGCACCTGGCCCAATTAGCATACCTAACCAAGCCCACTTCCCCAGCAACATCTTGTCTCCCTCCTCTGGGCATCTGCTAGGGGAAAGCTGTTTACATCTCCCCCTCCCCACTTAGCACTTTAACATGTCAAGTCCTTTGTTAACTCCGGACCTGGTCAGACATTCTGGGACCATCCTCGCGCGGTGCCTTAGAAGTCTGGGGTTAAATTATGCATGACTCACTTGCAGGGATGTCCTGCCATATACCTTTTGATCATGGTACTTGTGAATCAAGTGTTTCTGCCGCTCTGCCTGCTTGAAAGAAAAATCCCTTGCTCTTTTAATATTAATACAATTTAAAGAGGGGGACTTTCATTCATGACTTTTCATAAAAGTTTATAAAAAGTAAATTATAACCGTTTTAATGATGTACCCTCAGCCGCACGCACAACAAAATTCAAAGTGCTAGGACATTCCTAGCCAAAGTAAGCTTACCGCTTATGTGCTATGCTTGAGGCTTCTGGCATTTAAAACCCTTTATCCTTTCTGCGGTCTGTGGGGAAACACTGATACAATGTTCATAATTGATACATTACTTGCTACAATGGAACTCATGAGATGGATGGTGTCCCATCATGCCTAGCGGGACCCACACAGGCAATAATAATACATTTCCAGCACTGCAGCCAATACCATGCTGAGGAGGACAGAGAGGAGGGGCAGTGACAGAGAGGAGGGACAGTGACAGAGAGGAGGGACAGTGACAGAGAGGAGGGACAGTGTCAGAGAGGAGGGACAGAGACAGAGAGGAGGGACAGTGAAAGAGAGGAGAAACAGGGACAGAGAAGATTGACATAGAAAGCAAAAGTGACATAGAGAGGGGAGGGACAGTGACAGAGAGAGAGAGATGAGGGACAGAGTCAGAGAGGAGGGACAGAGACAGGGAAGAGGGACAGAGACAGGAAGGAGGGACAGAGTTAGAGAGGAGAAACAGAGTAGGGACATGTGCTGCATTACATTACACCATTTGCACACCCATGAGTACCACTACTATCTATTTACTATCGATTATTTTTTTTTATATATATATATATATATATATATATATATATATATATATATATATATATATGTGTGTGTGTCTGTCTCTGTCTGTCAGTGTGTGTGTGTATGTTTTTATATGTGTGTGTCTGTGTATGTATGTGTGTGTCTCTATGTATGTGTGTGTGTCTGTCTCTGTCTGTCAATCTGTGTATGTCTGTGTGTGTGTGTGTCTTTATCTGTCTTTCAGTATATGTGTGTGCATGTGCATGTGTACATTATTGCATGTTTGTATGTGTATGTCTGTGTATGTGCGTGTCTGTACATGTGTATGTGTGTCTGTGTATCTTGTTGTATGCCTATCTTTAAGAAACAGTAAATAAAACTTACATTGGGAACTGTCCCCTCACCATATGTCCTATCCCCTCTTATTATATATACCAGACAGTAATATATATTACCTTTAGTTATTGGGAGCAGCAGGTTCTTTGATGCAGCAGGAAAGGAGAGAGGTTTGCTGTGTCTGTAGGAACACAGGAGTATTTAAGGGAGAGAGGGAGGGAGAGGTGGGACAGTGACAGGGAGGAGGGACAGTAACAGAGAGGAGGGATAGTGGCAGAGACAGAGAGGAGGGACATTGAAAGAGAGGAGAGACAGAGACAGGGAGTAGGGACAGAGACAGAGAGGAGGGACAGAGACATAGTGGAGGGACAGAGAGGAGGTACAGTGACAGAGAGGAGGGACAAATACAGAGGGTAGGGACATTAGCTGTATTATTTTACTCCATTTGCACACCCAGGAGTACCACTACTATCTATTTACTACCTATTTACTATTAATTAACATATATACAAATCTGTGTGTGTCTGTCTCTGTCTGTCAGTCTGTGTATGTGTGTGTATGTATGTATGTGTGTCTGTTTTTTTATGTGTATGTGTGTATGTCTATTTCTGTCTGTCAGTGTGTGTCTGTTGTGGATGTCTGCTCGTTCATATTTATGGGAGAAAACACAGGTTTGTTATATTGAGTAATTGATAGTGTATCATATACTGAATGATCACATAGGAAAGTCACCAAGAGACTCTGCAAGGGGAGGTCCCAATAAGGCTTTATATACACATTTCTCATTTTCATAGTATAACATTGTTTACCAAGCAAATTACAATGAAGTGACACATACATGTGGTTATCACGCGAGCTACTCTCTATACTAAGTTAATCATTTTAAAGGTTACTAAAAACAGTAAAAACTGCTAAGTACAAGAACAAGTTACGTCAGGGCACATTTAATCACTATATTTCTGTACAAACAACAGAATACATCTTATCACTATCCTTCTGGGCGTTGAGCCACAGGCACGGCCTTGAAAATGTACTGTCAGCGAAACTCATCCTTACAAACAAACACATTCTTTCACAAAGAAATGGATACTGAGACAATACAGTACAGACAAAATGGATTCTTCGCCAGAGCCCCCCCCCCAGTCCATTTCAACACTGTGTATATATGTGTGTGTCTGATTCTGTCTCTGTCACGGGAGACTCCTGTGGCGGGTAGGATTTCGGTGGCCGGAACAGCAGGAAGCGAAGTAGGGGTCACAAGCAGGTGTCCGAGGCAGGCGGCAGGTAGCGAAGTCAGGTAACAAGCAGGGGTCCGAGGCAGGCGGCAGGTAGCGAAGTCAGGTAACAAGCAGGGGTCCGAAGCAGGCGGCAGGTAGCGAAGTCAGGTAACAAGCAGGGGTCCGAGGCAGGCGGCAGGTAGCGAAGTCAGGTAACAAGCAGAGGTCGGCAACGAGGAGACTGGAACAGGACAGGCGGGGCAGGACAGGTCCGGGAGCAGGGACTGAGAACAGGGAGCAGGGACTGAGACCGGGGAGCAGGGACTGAGACCGGGGAGCAAGGAACAAACAGGGACAAGCCAGATAACCAGCAAGGGCTTTTACTGTGAACAGACTTCTATAATACAGGCACAGGTACAGAAAATAGATCAGGATCAGAGGCATGTGCAAATAGGAGTCTGACTTCAAGCAAAGGCAATTGAACAACCAGGAAGCAGAAGCTATAAAGGACAGAGACAGGAGCAAAAAGAAGACAGACAGGCAGACACAGGAACCCAGAGCAAACAGAAGGCAGCAGCACACCCGGTGGACAAAGAAGCTATGGCTAGGCAGGAGGTCTAGGAGACCCTGACATTACTCCCCCCTCTCGAGAGAGTTCTCCGGACGATCCTCCAGGCTCTTCAGGGAAACCTTGATGGAAGGCCAACTTAATGTGTACGTCAAGTGCTGATGGGAAATCTGTGAGAGGTGCATTTATCCTTATTACAGGAGCGTAGGCATCAGCGTCAGGTACATTAAGCATAGCAAGGAACTTCACAAGGAATCCGTCTAACGTCATAGCAGGGGCATCAGGAACAGATACAACAGGCTCTTCACATGCACCAGTGGGGACATATAGTTCACTTTCCGTGGTCTCTTTTTGTGACCAACATATCTCTTTTAGTTTTGGAATCAGGAACTTCCCAATGGGTACATACAACTCAATCACAGGGGCATGGACATCAGGAACATGGGCCTTAGGAACGGGTGCATCAGACTCTCCATACAAGTCAATGGGGACATTAAGTTCACTCTTCGTGGTCTCTTTTTGTGACTGCCATCTTGTGGTATCACCCAATGAAAGACCAGCTATTTGTGTTTTCAGCTCTTGAAGCTGTCCTTCTGCACTTCTTTTCCTACTCCAAGCAGTTGTCAGTTCAACTTCTTTGGAGTTGAGTCGTGACTCCATATCTCCTAGCTGACTTAGAACAAGGCTTAAATGTGTTTCTTTTTCTTTATTTCTGACCTGTAGCTGCCAGTACTCCTCATAGACTTTGTCCAAATGCAGCTGGGCCTTCTCATGGGCTGTGTGATTAATCACTTTGCAGGCATCAGTCACCTTGACCCCACAGCGCAGTGTCAGGCCAGCCACTTGACGGACGGACACCTCCTCCCTCTCTTTTTTGGCAAGCTGTGTCTTGAGCTCAGCGATCTGGGCCTGTAGCGCTGTGAGATACTGTGATGTGTGTTCAGCTGTCAGCTTTAGCTCTTTCATTTGTAGGTGTTGTTGCAATTTCCACTCCTCAGTGAGAGATCCCTGCTTAAGTGCATCCTGCAATTCTCTTCTCAGGGCTTTCCTCTCTTCACTGTGATCATGTTGAGCTCGCTTCCATGCATCCCTCATCACGTCTTGGAGCTCTGCAAATTCCTTTGCTATGGTCTCAGCAGCTTGTCTTTTCCAGGTCTCTTTCTCTTGCGTGTACTGGCTGTTAAGGATGGAGCAGTGTTTCTGCTCCTCTAAGTCTTGCTTCAGATCCTGGACCGCCTTGTGCTCCCTCTCATACAGGGTTACCTGGGCTCTAAGCTCTTCCTCAAGTGAGGCAATGGTTATGCTCAGTGTGGCCTTCAGCTCCTCATGCTGCTCTTTGGGAACACACTGGGTACTCAGATACTCTTGCAGCATTTTTTACTGGAAACTTTCTTCCTGCAGAACTCGCTGCTTTTCCTCAGCATTCACCCATTTCTCTTTTGTGTCCTGCAGATGTATATGCAGTTCTTGCAGCTGACTCTGAAGCATATTTTCTGCTTGTGTGTGCTGCTCCAGGGAGACACGTTCTTCTTGCAGTACTCTCTCTGTATACTGCAGTGCTGTCTGCACGTTTATTTTTTCCTGGGCCAACTGTTTCTTCTCCTCTCCTAATTCATGGAGTTTCTCATCTCCTTCACTGACTTGGGCATAGAGATTCTTGCACTCTTGGGTTACAGTTTCAAAACTGATATTTAACCCTTCGAAGATTTCTCTCAATGAACATAGTTCTGTGTTGAAGTGGCAACTCTTCTCCTGAGAGGCTTCCAGCTCTGTAGTAAGCCTGTGAACCTCTTTCTGAGATGCTTCCAGTGCTGCGTCAACTTGAGCCATGAAAGTTTGGTACTGGGCAGAATCAGCGTAGGCCTTCTCCAGCTTACTTGACAATATCACTCTGTCATTCTCCAACTGATATTTTTCTTTTTCCCAGTCACCCTCTGCTTTTTCCAGCGCTAATTGCATCCTTGACTTTTCTTCTATCAATAGTCTCTTCTCCTCTTCTGATTCATGGAGTCTTTTATCTCCTTCACTGGCTTGAACAGAGAAGTTCTTACTCATTTGGTTTATAGTTTCAAACCTACTATTTAACTCTTCGGAGGCGTCTCTCATAGAACGTATCTCTGTTTTCAAGTAGCATCTCTCCTCCCGAACGACTTCCATCTCTTTTTTGAAGTAGCAAATCTCCTCCTGGGAGACTTTAAGCTCTGTATTAAGCCTGTGAACTTCTTTCTGAGAGGTCTCCAGCGCTGAGTAAGCTTCATCCAAAAAACCCTGGACACTGACAAAATCAGCGTATACCTTCTCCAGTTTACTTGAAAGGATCACCCTGTCCCTCTCCAACTGATCTTTTTCTTTCTCCTGGAGAACACACTTAGCAATTGCTGAGGAAAGACAGCTTTGCAGTGCAGACTTGGCTTCTTGCTCCTTATCTAAACGTCCATGAAGACAATCAATCTCTTTCCGTGCATATTGAAGCGTCTGAGTTAGGACATCTTTTCCTTGATTAAATACATCTTTCTTTTTCTTCCTTGCTTTGAGAAGTTCTGAAGAATCAGTGGTACTGTGTTCACATTTACTGCTCAAGACTGTTTTTTTGAGTGGGAGCCATAATTTCAGACATGGGGAAACCACACTTCCCAAGAAACCAGTAAAGAGGAAATGTTTCTTAAAAGCAGAAGCATTAGAATGAACAACAGAAATATTAGACACAGAGAGACAAGATAGGAGAGCTGACCCTTTGAGACTTTAGCATCAGTCACGGAGATTTATAAATGCAAGGAAAAAACATAGACAGAGAAACCTGTAGTTATATCTGAAACTTTAGACATCAGGCATAGAAATATCATAGACAGCAGGAAACCAATACAGAGAAAAACTTGCAGTTAGATCTGAAACTTTTGACATCGGACATAGGAATATCAGACAGAGAACCTTGCAGTTAAATCTGAAACTTTTGATATCAGGCGTAGGGATATCACAGGTTACAGAGAAAAAACTTTAGGGGAACTTGCAGGTAAACCTGAAACCTTAGAACCAATCATAGAAAGAACTACAGCTTGCAGGAAAAATCACAGCATGCAGTAACAAAATAATGGAAGCACTCTTGTCTTTTTGAAATGGGAACCCTGTGAACAGCAGTGGTCCAACCAGGGATGCAGAGACAAGCCTTGTCCAGGGAATGAAAAGTCAGAGTCTAAAAAGGTGGCAACAGGTACTGCAAGGGTTAACCCAGGCACTGCACAAAAGAAAAATCTCAAAGAAAGCTGCAATAATCTCTGCAGCAACAGTTCTAGTCTCAGAAAAAATGTTTTTTTCGTTATGAACGCAATAATTCTTGCAGAACACTTAGCAGCAAAAAAAAAACCTTCCCAACTGGGATTTCCAAAAAAGAAACGAAAGTACTTATCTTCAACCATGCGGATGTGGTCTGCTGCAGCAGGCAGGAAAGGGTACAGGCAGAAGAAGAATCTGTTCCAGCGAGGTCCAGAAGTGGCCTTTGCTTTCTGTCACGGGAGACTCCTGTGGCGGGTAGGATCTCGGTGGCCGGAACAGCAGGAAGCGTAGTAGGGGTCACAAGCAGGGGTCCGAGGCAGGCAGCAGACAGCGCAGTCAGGAAACAAGCAGGGGTCCGAGGCAGGTGGCAGGTAGCGAAGTCAGGTAACAAGCAGAGGTCGGCAACGAGGAGACTGGAACAGGACAGGCAGGGCGGGACAGGTCCGGGAGCAAGGACTGAGAACAGGGAGCAGGGACTGAGACCGGGGAGCAAGGAAGAAACAGGGACAAGCCAGATAACCAGCAAGGGCTTTTACTGTGAACAGACTTCTATAATACAGGTACAGGTACAGAAAACAGATCAGGAATCAGAGGCATGTGCAAATAGGAGTCTGACTTCAAGCAAAGACAATTGAACAACCAGGAAGCAGAAGCTATAAAGGACAGAGATAGGAGCAACAAGAAGACAGACAGGCAGACAGAGGAACCCAGAGCAAACAGAAGGCAGCAGCACACCCGGTGGACAAAGAAGCTATGGCTAGGCAGGAGGTCTAGGAGACCCTGACAGTCTCAGTGTATGTGTGTGTCAGTGTATGTGTATGTATGTGTATGTATGTGTGTGTCAGTGTGTGTGACGGTGAAGGGGTTAACCATGCTCATCAACAAAGGTCAAGCCCACTTGGTTAACCCTGACCCATGTGTTAGGGTCTTAGAGTGTCAGCTCTGGGACCCAGGTGTCAAAAATGTATTACTGGAACTGTATACTAATGTTGTGACAATAAAGATTTATGTGACTTTTGCCTTTACTGGGGTGCTGGGATCGGGAGATTTCTAGGTTGTAATTTTCAGGGTGGGTTTGTCGGAGGAAGTCTCTGCAGAATGTGTCTACAATATGTATCGGGGTTCCAAAGTTATGGGATACCCCAAAAGTTGTATCTGGGAATTGAGTGAAAGTCTCGGATACAGCCAAGCACATTACTCCACCAAACTCTGGCTCTGACAGCGTTAATTACGTCTCACCGCCAGGATCCCCGCTGCAGCATCATCCAGACAAGGTAAATGTGTTTGTGTTAAACTATATATTCAGCTATTCATGGAATCCCTAGTGTAGCAGGTGTACCCCAATATAGCAGAGATACCCAGATACATACCCAGGTACACTGAACCTAGTGTAGTTCAGGGGCTGCTCCAGCTAGGTTATAAAAGCTAGGTTATAAAGCTGAGCAGGTTTTACATTGTCTAAAAGTTTTAAAAGTATTTTCTCATGTGTGCAAAGAATGAGGCTAGTGAATGTAGGGAGTATACACTCACTCCATCCCTGACACCAGAATAGGAACTCATACATTTTAGCACACGGAAACAGGACACCAAATATTTTTTTTTTTTTTCAACTTTGTCTTTATTGTTTTTTTGTGCATACAAACATGGGAACGCATAATGTTGATAACTGTCCATAGTATACACAGAACTGTCTGAGACATACCACATAAAACAGACACATGATGGGGAGACAACAGGACAAGACAACCACAGACCAAAGACAACAACGGAAAGAGGGGAGGGGAAGATGGGGAGGGCGGGGGGGGGAGAAGGACCGGCGAAGAGTAACCACCTTTATCTTGTATTCTAGCGCTGTGCTCCTCAACTACTAGCTCTTAGCACATAACCACCTCACAGAGGTCGCCCGAGTAGTACCACTTCAACTTTTTGTTTTTGTTTGTTGTGTGTGCTGCTAAACCCTGGGGGGCTCCCTAACGTCAGTCCATCTTAACTAGCTCCCAGCCACCCATCAAAGGAGAACTCATCTACTTCAATCAAAGCCAGATTGTGGCATCGTTCACCCCCTGGATATCAGTCTGTGCCAGCCATAGTGACCAGACCTTTTGGAATTTATCACCCGAATCGTTAACTAAGCTTGTTAACTTTTCCATTCGGCATATGAACCAAATTCTGTTTCTGATTTTAGCTATAGAAGGAATTGCATTCTGATTCCACAATGCTGCGGTCTCACACCTCATAGCCGTAGCAAAATGTGCTATCAGCTTGTTACCCGATCGTGATACCTCATTTGTATGATGTAGGTTTGCCTAGTAAAAATAGCCACGGGTCAAGCTGCATTTGGAGGCCCAAAAAGATCCTTTGCAACCAATCTCGGATCTGGGTCCAGACAGGCACTATTTTCGGGCAAGACCACAGCATGTGAACCAAATCCCCCTGTTCCCCGCACTGCCTGGGGCAGAGCGCGGAAGAGCCCGGGATGAATTTTGCTAATCTAACTGGGGTGAGATACCAGCGTAACAGCACCTTATATGAATGCTCCTTTAATGTCGTGCAAATGGAGCTGCTAGCTGCGGCCTTAAACACCGCTGACCAGTCCTCATCCTCTAGTGTGTCCTGTAAATCCGCTTCCCACTGGACCATAAAACGGGGTTTGTCTGTCTGGTCAGTGTCCGTATTGACCACTCCTCTGTATAAAGCAGATATCAGTCCCTGCGTATCTGACCCTCGCACGCAAAGCTGTTAGAAATTCGTTAATGGTGGTCTCACCGGGTGTGCGTTGTAGTATGCCCGAACCTGGAGGTACCTAATAAATTCTGTGTTGGGTATGTCCGTTCTGACTTTAATAGCTCAAAGGATTTAATCTTGCCACTACCCTCCAGGTCCTTCAACCGTCTAATCCCCAATTTGCGCCATAGCGGGAAACTCTTGTTTGCTAGACCAGGAGCAAAGTCTGGGTTGCCGTACAAGGGAGCCATAAGTGTATGTTTGGAGGTTATCGAGCGACTACTTTTAGATGCCTCCCAAACCGAGAGTGAGCTGAGAACAGAGGTCAGTGGGATGAGTATATCCTTCACCCGTGTCCTCGGGTACCAGATTAGGTCCCCGAGCTCAAGCGGGGCACACAACTCTTTCTCCAGCGCCACCCACCGCCTGAGCTCCGGGTCTCCATGCCATTGCGTGATTTGGCACAACTGCGCTGCTTTGTAATAGGATATAACGCTCGGAAGCGCCAGACCACCAGCCTCCTTAGATTTCTGCATCATTTTGACTTTTATCCGTGGCTTTTTACCATTCCAAATAAATTCTGAGATTGATTTTTTAAGCCCTGTAATGTCTGCACGTACCATGGCTATCAGAAGAGTTTGGAACAGGTATAAAATACGGGGAAGGATGTTCATCTTGACGCTATAGATTCTCCCCAACCATGAAATACCATATGCCGTCCAGTCCTTTAACTCTTTTTTGAGAGTCTTCAATAGGCTGGGATAATTAGCTTGATATAAGGAGCCTACCTTTTTTGTGATATGCACTCCTAAGTATTTCATGGATGTGGGACGCCACTTAAACTCAAAATTGAGTTCTATCAGCTTCTCCATATCTCTAGGGATGTTGAGGCTTAGAGCCTCTGATTTTGTCTGATTTATCTTAAATCCAGAGATCTGGGCAAAAACGCTGTAGAAGCTCAAACAGATTGCGTAACGAGATGAGCGGCTTAGTAAGAGTTAGAATAATGTCATCTGCGTACAAAGCCACTTTGTGTTCTTGTGAGTGGATTTGTACTCCAGAGATATCAGCGTTGCTCCGAATTTGTGCTGCAAGTGGCTCGATGCATAAGGTGAATAACAAGGGTGATAACGGGCATCCCTGCCTCGTGCCACTTTTAATTGGAAACAACTCCGAGGGGAACCCCTGGTGGACCACCTTAGCTGCTGGTGCGGCATATAACGCTTTGATTGCCCGCCGGAATATGCCTCCGAACCCAAATGCTCCAAGCGTGTACTCCAAGTATGGCCAGTCAATCCTGTCGAAGGCCTTTTCCGCATCTAAGCTTAAAACTACACTTCGGATCTCGTTGGCTCCTATAAAATCTATTATATCTACAATCCGTCTAGTATTGTCGGCCGCTTGTCTATTTCTAACAAAGGGAGTATGAAGACGGTCAGCGCAAAACTCATGGACCTCACGATGTTGATGGAACAGGATGAAGTTGAATAAAAATTGAATAAAAAATGGAATAAAACACAGTATTAATGCATGACATCCACACGTGTGGGGGATGGGAGGGGGGGGTGTGTGGGTGGAGGATATGATGGAATGGGTGATAGTGGATTTCTACTAAATATACAATCAAAGAAACATAAACATATAGTTTCAGTGACTCACACGGGCTTGTGTGAGACTTCGCCCTCAACGCAGACTGTAGTTGGTAAATGCAGACTCCTATGGTGGAGTCACAATAAACATAAAACTCACACGGCCTAATGTGAGTTCTTGCCCTCAGAGGGTGATGTCAGCCTGTATAGGTGATGTGGAATCGTCTCAGCAAAATATCCCCCAATAGGTGTGGTGTGTGAGTGGCTCCTCTCCCCGTTGCCCATAGACCAAAAAATGTGTGCAAAACCAGGGTTAGCAATATAACAGGTCTTTATTGGTAACAGTTAAAACATGAACATAAACATAAACAAGCATAAACGTTGTAAAAACATAACCGTTATAAAACAAGGTGAATAAAACAAAAAGCACACTCACACTGAATTGCAACGCTTGTTGCCCAGCATCAGCCGCGTGGTTTGATCCTGCAAGATCTCCTCCTCCGTTGTTGCTCTCACTGGCGCGTCCGGCAGTGGAACCGGAAGAGAGGATCTATACCGGATGTCCTGCGGTCGGCTGGGTCCCTCTCTCAATGAGCTCCGGCAGGGAACAACGCGTTTCGCAGTAAGCTTCGTCAGGTTCCTGCCGGATGCTCATTGTGTGCAGTATATATAGGCGCCGTGTCTTAATTAATTAATAAAACACTTGGCTTCCAGTAAAAGTTGTCTACTTCAAGTATAGTAATGTCAATGCGAATTGATCTTGGAAACAGGGACAATAGACTGTGCTTATACATTTAACATGTTATTATAAACATTTCTTTAGTATCAATATATCAATATCAAGTATCTAGTATCAGTAACCAGACATTGTTTAAAACATTGTTAAAACAAACATAAATTCGCATTTTGAAACACTATATTAAGGTGAGTGTCATCATTGTTCTTCAATGTGCGCACTTTTGTGGGCTCACACAGCCTAGAATGGTGCTTCTATAAACAGGTAATAAGCCTCAGAACTGTGTCACTTACACTGTTATGCTGTCAGGGAACTTTTCTCCATTTGTTGTACAATGGTGCCCTCGTGTGGCTGAGCTCGGAATCTACATGGCCATAGTTATTCCCTAATGGTGATTAATGCTAGTAACAGAAAGCTGTAAGACTGTGAGCAGTGAAATATTCCTTTTGAATAGTGATGTATCTACCCACATTTATACACATATATCGTTGTTGAAACTAAACATACATATTAGAGATCTAAAAAATAAAAAATCTAAAAAATTTATTACAGATCTTTAGAAAACTGAAACTTTGATAGGTAATTGGAAATATTAGATTATGCGTCAATACAATTTATAAAGGTAATCTTGTTGGTTAGTTGCCACGCTGGTATGAGTCAATTTGGTCTGCAAGGGCTGGTTCAAGGTGGATTCCAATTTAAAACGTGAACTCCTATTAGAAATTGTAGGGGAAAAAAAGTGGGATATGGGGATTGGAAACGGATCAGTGTGTGTTTAAAGGAAGGCTGCAATGTCTATCTCTACATTGAGGCCTATGGGGGCCAAGCTTTTCAATTTATAAATCCAAAAAGTTTCTTTTCTTGATAAAGTTGTCAGTCTATCCCCACCCCTCCAATGTGGTGGGACTACCTCAATGCCCCTAAATTCAAGGCCAGATGGATCTCCTTGGTGGTGCAGTGCAAAATGTTTTGATACACTATGTGTCATTAGTTTCCGTCTAATGTTCCCTAGGTGCTCCAGTATGCGTACCCGTAATGGTCGGCTGGTACGCCCTACATACTGGAGTCCACAGGGGCAATTTAGTAGATAGACTACGAATTCAGATTTACAGTTTATGAAATGCGAAATTTTGAACTGTTCCCCTTTTGCTTTAGAGCTAAACTGAATTTTCTCTTTTGTTCCCTGTTTGCAGGCTTTACAGGCGTTACATCTGTGGAGACCTTTTACTTTCTGTAACCAGTTTGAGTCCTGGCCTGCTTTCTTACTTTCTGGCTGAAAAAGGCTTGGTGCTAGCCGCCTTTTAATATTATCTGCCCTCTTATAAATCACCTTGGGTTTCTCTGGGAGGTATTCTTTCAAGGTGGGGTCTCCCTGTTAGGAAAGCAATATTAAACTCCTCTCTAGGTTTCGGTGGATTGGATTTTAAAATATCGCTGCGTTTAAGCTTCCCTACTTCACTAATTGCTGTATCCATTTTTTCAGTGTCGTAATTCTTTGCAATGAAGCGGTTCTTCAGAATATTAGATTGTTCCCTATAGACATGATCGTCGCTACAGTTTCTCCTAATTCTGCGAAACTGTCCTGGGGGTATATTTTTCAGCCACTTCTTGTGGTGGCAACGAGTGTTAAGCAGGTAATTATTGCAGTCCACTGTTTTGAAGAAAGTTTTAGTCTTGAGTCTATTATCTTCTATGTAAATTGTTAGATCTAAAAAGTCTACCGAATTATTCCCTATGCATGTTGTGAAAGCTAGGTTCCTCTCATTATTATTAATATAATTCAGAAAGTGATTTAAGGTCTCACTATTGCTATCGATGTATCTCCGCCATAGGACCAAATCCGCACTGAATTCATGTTCTGACCAGATGGTATCGGTCTCCCAACTGTCCAAAATTAAAAAGGTTGTGATTAAAAATAAAATTAATACTTTCTAAAATAAAGCGTCTTTGTTCTACGTGTACGGCAGCATCATTTGTTATTTTAGAAAGTATTAATTTTATTCTTAAACACAACCTTTTTAATTTTGATGGAACATATTTTTTACAAAAGTGCGGAACAGCCATGGGTACAAAATTCGCACCGAGTTATGCCAACTTGTTTTTGGACAGTTGGGAGACCGATACCATCTGGTCAGAACATGAATTCAGTGCGGATTTGGTCCTATGGCGGAGATACATCGATGATGTGTTTTTTATCTGGAGAGGCAATAGTGAGACCAGTGAGAATAGTGAGATTTAACATCTGTATTAATCAATGATATTGGCCGATAGCTTTGACAATTTGTGGGATCTTTATCCCCTTTATGAATTACTGAGATTGACGCTTGGAGCATCTGTCCCGTGAAAGGCTCTCCTGCTAGCACTCCATTAAACAGCCGGAGCATGTGTGGAGCTAATACTCCGATAAATTTTTTATAGTACAGATTGGGGAACCCGTCCGGGCCGGGGGCTTTTGATGCCTTTAAATTTTTCACTACCGCTGCTAATTCCTCCCCTGTAAAGTCGCTTTGTATTGCCTCTCGCTCCAATCTAGTTAATTGTGGCAGGGCTGCGTCTGCTAAGAAATTCCGCATTTTACTGCTAGTCTTAGCGTTGTGAACCACCTTCTCCCCGTTGTATAGCTGGGCATAGAACTTTGCAAACTCCCCCACTATAACTTTGGGATTAGAGGAGACCAGCCCCTCTGCTGTCGTGATAGACTGAATATTAAAATTTGGTTTCCGGTTGCGGAGTCTGGTGGCTAGCATAGTGTCCGGTTTATTAGCTTTCTCATAAAACTTCCTCTGCGTCCAACTCAAGTCTTTCTCGGCCCTGGAGGTAAGGAGGAGGTTTAGCTCAATCCTAACATCCTTCAGCTCCTTCAATGTATCATCTCTACCTGTCCGGTTATGTAGCGTAGAGAGCTCGTGTAACCTTTGATATAGCTGAGTTAATTTGGCTTCCCTTCTCTTTTTTCTACCAGCAGCTATACCAATTAATACCCCCCGTATTATAGCCTTGTGAGCCTCCCATAACGTGGAATGGGATTCTACACTGCCTTCGTTAGACTGAAAATAGTTCGCAATTTCAGCTTTGACTTGTTTCTGGATATCTGGTATTTTAATTATAGATTCGTTTAGCTTCCAGTTTGCTCCCGGTTTAACAGACCCAATTTGACTGCATCTTAGCTCTACCGATGCATGATCCGACCATGTAATATCATATATGTTTGTGTCGGAGATCTGTGGGACCATTCTACCGGATACAAAGAAGTGGTCAATCCTACTGTAGCTGACATGGGGATGGGAATAAAAGGAGTAACTATGGTCCCCTTGGTGTTGCTCTCTCCATATGTCTACGAGACCAAGTTGTTTTAGTCCCTTCAGTAAGGGGGCATTTCCCTCTCTCCTCAGGGGCTGCTGAGATGTGGAGCGATCAACTCTCGGGTCCATGACCGTATTGAAGTCCCCTCCCAAGACTATGTGTCCCTCTGCCCACTGCTGTAGCTTCCTAAAGAATGTGTCAAAGAAGTAAGGTTGCCCTTCACTAGGTGCATATACAAAGGCCAATGTTATTCTATTTTGCTTGAGGAGGCCTACTAAAACAATGAATCGTCCCTTAGGATCTCGCTTTATCTTCTTAACTTGGAAGGGGATTTTGTTATGAATCAGTATAGCTACCCCTCTTTTTTTTTTCTTCACCCGAAGATAGATATATCTGTCTATAATGTGTGTCTAGGAATTTTGGGCTGTTCCGTGAACTGAAATGAGTCTCTTGGAGGAAGACTACATCTGCCTTCCTCCTTTTAAACTCTGAAAAGGCGATCTTCCTCTTGTATGGACTATTGAGCCACTTGGCATTTTGGGATACAAAAGTTACCGCCATCTTGTAAAGTGGTGTGTGAGTGGCAGTTTACAATGAAACTCGTGCTTACCTAGGCACAGTATCTCTTGGGGGACTTGTGAACCGTTGTGCTGGCGCCTGTAGATCTTCTTCTGTCTTTCGCCTTGTGGAGCTGGGGTGAGGAAGGTGTAAAACATAAGGGAAAAACACATATACAGAGAACACATAAAAACAGAAAGAACCGTGTTGGTCTCGCTGGACCTCGGGTTCGTTGCCCGGGAGAGATTCTCTCTCTCTGGCCCCCCCTCACTCCCGATCCAGCTCCATGGCCCAATACACCGGCCATGAATATCCGGGTCTTTGCCAGGGAAGCAGGCAAAGCCCACCTTCCTGGTGTCGACGCACATGCCTGCAGGTAGAGTGGCAACCAGCCCCCCTCCCGCCGACAGTCATAAGTTACCAAAACCTAACCGCAGTCCACTAACCTATCCACTACTTTAACTGTAACTACCTCTATCCCCCCTCCCTCCTCTCCCCCTTAAACTATCCCTGTTAACCTTGAACTAAGTACCCCCTTTAATCGACAACACCTCCCCCCTCCCCTCAGGTGCATATAATACCCTTACCCCGAACTGCCTCTCATGTATTTGAGCACATGTATATTGTCTCCTTATTGGCATAGGCTCGGTGTTGCCTTTCACCTCTGGACCTTCCAACTTAACCACGAGCCCCCGCCAGCTTTTTCGCATTACCCTCTAACCCCCGCCCGGGCCCCTAGTATGCCTGTATCTACCGCTGCGACAGGCCAACCTTAGGTTTTAAAGCATATGTCCCTTGTCCAGTGATCAGAGTTCTCTTTCTCTGGCCGACACTCGTCTCTTCTTGCGCATCTCCCCGGCGTCGGAATTCGCGCACCCCCGCCAGGGAGGACCGCTCCACTTCCGGGTCCTCGTAACATCCGGGCCGTCCACCTGACTTCCGCTGTTCCCGCTCTGTGCGTCTCACCCTACGTTCCCGCGAGATCCGGCTCCGTGACATCATCAAGCTGGGCGAGGCGGTCTCAGTCGGAGGCAGATCCTCGTGGGGAGAAGGCGGATCAATAGGCAGGTCCCTGGGCGGGTCCCGCTCGCGGAGCATTCTCTCCCGCCGAAAACCCAGCTGCCATCAAAATCCTCGCGCCCCTTCTGCATCTTCCACTTCAGGTAAGATTGAAGTGGCCATTTTAGGGTCCAATATGGGGTGATAGTTCCGTAGATTATATCCAACCGTCCACACCCCTTGTCTTGCCATATTAGCACCAATGCTGTCCACATCTGAGGTCGTTGATTGTCCGATTCAGGAAGTTAAACTGGTGAAACTTTTCTTCACAAAAGGCGCCAAGCAACTGCATTAACTTTATTAATTTTTGGATTTATGGACTCTTGCCCCCCTCTCCTCCCCTCTCTTGTCTCTTTTCCTTTGGGGAAAAGGATCCCGACCTTCTCGGTGGTACATCCGCTGGTTTCAGCTCTTGAGCTCCACGGGGAGCGGAGTCCGAGGGCCCCTTGATCCCCAGCTTCTTCAAGAAGGTCGCCCCTTCCGACGGGTGTTTTAGGACGTGGGAGCGGCCGTTTTTAATGGCCACCAGGGCAAAAGGAAAAGCCCATCTGTATCGGATCTCCCGGTCTCTTAATTCTTTAGTGATGTGTACCACTGCTCTCCTCCGTGCCAGGGTGAGGGGGAATATGTCCTGGTACACTGTAAGGGTGATGCCTTCATATGTGATGTGAGGGGTGGCCCGAGCAATCCTGCTCACCTCCTCCTTTATGGAGAAATAGTGAAGCCTCAAGATAACGTCTCTGGGGGGGCATGAGGGCAGCGGCCTTGACCTTAGAGCCCTGTGGCACCGATCCATCCTCAGGTCTGATTCCGATTTGCCCGGGAGAATAGATGCCATCCACCGGGTCAACAGGGCCTCCGGATCCAGAATCTCTTCAGGGATCCCCCGGACTCTCAAGTTATTCCGCCTGTCCCTGTTCTCGTTGTCCTCTTGACGGGACTCCAGCTCAGCTATTCTCTCCTCCAAGGCCTGCACCCGTGAGTTTGTCTCTTGGTGCTGTTTGGAACTGTCATCCATCCGCTCCTCTAATTCATTTGTCCTTGTTCCAATCTGGAGGATATCCTTCCGGAGCCTCTCTACCTCCCCTCTAAAGAAAGATTTTAAGTCCACTAGCAACCGAGAGATCTCCTTTTTTATTATTCTGGAATGACCCGCTGCAGCTGCAGCTCCCTCGAGATCTTGGGCCGAGTCAGAGTCTGACATTGCTGAGAGCTCCGCTGCTCCGGCCTTGCCCTGGCCGGTGAAGTATGAGCGCACATCGGATTTGCGCCGGGTCTTTTGCCTTGTCGCTGCCATGGCACCTCTGGGCTGAAATTATGATCTGGGGTATGTTAGGGGTCTGTAGCGCTGGTTATGAAATTTCCAAATTCGGTTTTAGTATATTTTATTAGCTGTTATATGCCGGCGGTTGGCGGAGCTGTACAATTACCCCACCATCTCCAACCTGCCGCGCATGTGCATCCTCTGTATAGTTATTTTTAAATGTTTATGAGTGCTTTTAGATGGTGCTTCTTATCCTGTAATGCTTCAGTAGCACCTTGATTAGGGTCCAGCTGTTTTTTAATGTGTTTTGCTTTTTTTTCTAATCTGGGGACACTGTACCTTTAAATCAGGCCGGCGGTGGCCATCTTGGATCCGGCTGAAACACAGGCTGGAATGCACAGAGCAAGGCAGCCCCGATGCAGGTGGCAGCCCCGTTCCGTTCTCCCTCCACAGCGGGGGTGCAGGAGGGCAAAGCGGGGGTGCAGGAGGGCGGGGGGAGCGTGCCCAACCGGACCCGCAGCAGGGATCAAGGTAAGCCTCTGTGTACAGTTCTCCCTCCACTCTCCCCTGTCACAGGGCAATGGCGGCCATTTTAGAAGTTGTCCCTCTGCTTTATTGATTTTTATTTCTTTTCTTTATGGGGCAGCGCTGGTCCCCGGGCCACTGTCGATCACTTGACAGGTAGGCAGGGTCTCCGCTTACCTCCCCAACCCCAACCACGGTCGCCCGACCTTCGGAGCACGCAGGATCTGCCCGCAGTCTGGCTGCCCGCCAAAACCAGATGGCCGCCGTGCCAGCTCTCTGCTTTGCTTGCTTTTTAAAAAAATTATTTTATGTTTCACTTGCAGGGTCGAAATGTTGTCCAATTACTTTGTTTTTTGTCTCCCAATCTCCCCCGTCGCCTACTTTCTCCAGGGGTACTTAGTTTGGGGTATTTTGGCCAAATTATAGTTCGTTTTTTATTTGATTAAATCTTTGCCTGGAGGAGCTCCAAACAAACGCAGCCTTTGCTGTTAGGCTCCAAGCCCCCGACACCAAATATTTTATGAAATGGTTATAGTTTAATTTGAATATTTGTTGGTAACCTGTATATGAACTGAGGGTTTTCTAAGTCATAGATTCCGGCCAGCCCAGATGGGAGTCCGTACTTCAAAGCCTCAGGGATGCCAAGGTGTTAGAACATGAGGGGTATTGCTGTTCTGCTTGAGTACCCGCATCCTGGGCTAACACAGGGCTATCCGGCCACCATTCGCCAGACTCTGTGGCGCCTGGGCAGCGGGTGGGCTCAATATGCTAAGAGGCAGAGGTGCCAGGGTGGCACATGCCCTTTTTGCAGACTGAGAAAAGGTGCCCGCCCGGCTTTACAACCCGTCAAATTGGTGATTGGCTGGCAGGAGAATTCCCACGCTCTGATAGGCTGTTCAGGTTAGTGAATGAAAGCCTGATAGCCTTAAGAGAGCTTACAGCCAATCAGGAGGGCAGATTCCAGGCGCCAAACCAACAGCGGCAAATTCAAAGATGCTCAGAACTGAATAGACGCGAGCCGGCTTCAAAGAGTTTCAAGTCAGAAAATGTTCTAATTCTCGCTTTTTAGTGGTCGCGACTGGCATTGCACGCCAAAATCAGTTCCTTTTGCGAGTAACTACCAGTCATTGGAAAGAACTCTAAAAAAGTAATCTTAAGGAATTTCGTTCCGAAAATGGATTTATTCGTTAGCCCCTCTCCCAGTAAGTGTGTTAACCTTGAATTGTGTAACTTTGTGTGTCTGTCTTCTACGAGAAATAAATTACAATTTATTTTACCATCTTGTTTTGCTCAATCAATGATCCCGGTATTAAAAAGGTGTTAAGAAACCTGGTCTCCCGTGACAGGCTGTGTCTGATTCTGTCTGTCAGTGTATGTGTATATATGTGTGTGTCTGTGTATGTGTGTGTCAGTGTATGTGTGTGTCAGTGTATGTGTGTGTCAGTGTATGTGTGTGTCTGTGTATGTGTGTGTGTGTATCTATCTGTATATCTATCTTTAACAAACAGAAAATAAACATACATTGGGAACTGTCCCCTTACCATATGTCCTATCCCCTCTTATTATATATACCCAGACAGAAATATATATTACCTTTAGTTATTGGGATCAGCTGGTCCTCTGCTGCAGTAGGAAAGGAGAGAGGTTTGCTCTGTCTGTAGGAACACAGGAGTAGTTAAGGGAGAGAGGGAGGGGGAGGAGGGACAGAGTCAGAGAGGAGGGACAGAGTCAGGTAGAAGGGACAGAGACAGAGAGGAGAGAGAGAAACAGAGAGGAGGGACAGTCACAGAAAAGAGGGTTGGGGAAAAACGGATATTACGTCATTAAAAGCCTGTCACATGGTACTAGAGGCAATGAGAGTTGGGATTGAGTTCCTACGCTCTTATTGGCTGCCGTACCATGTGAGGCCGGCCATGTTTCTTTTAATGACGTCATCTTAAAGGCAATTGAAGCAAAGCCATTCTGATTGGCTGTGCTTTCATTGCCTTTAAGTGACGTCATCATTTTTTTTTTATCGGCCAAAACACATGGTTTTCTCGGCCCAATCAGGACCGTGGGATCCATGATGAAAATGTGACGTCATAGGCCTTTAAAAGCCTATGTCGTCTCATTTTGAAGCCAGACGCCGCGGAGGAAGGACCTCCGGAGAAGAAAGAAGACAAGGGCGTGGCCGAAGGCGGGAAGAAGACCCCGCCCGGAAGAAGATAGAAGAAAGAAGAATACAGATGAAGATGGATTACAAAAAGAAGACCCGTGGATTGATTTGGATTTTTAGTGTAATGTTTATTTTTTTATGGTTTTTTATTTTACGGGTTCCTGTGCCTGGTGGTTTTGTACGTGAGTAAGGTGTTCAACGGGAGTCGGTGGGGCCAAGTTAAGATAAGTGAAGTAAAGAAATGTATTTAATTGTGCTTGTAAATTTTTTTAAAGTTTTTTTTTAACATGTGTATTTATTTTTTTGTGGTATATCATTTCTTGCCACTGTATGTATGTATATATGTCTAGAGAGATATATAAATACAGGGTAAGAGATGTTTTTGTTTTAAAAGCTTGATTTGATGTGTTTTAAATTACTTTGGCTATGCTGCTATGCTTCAATGTGTGTATAATTTTTTTTACAATTAGATAGATGTAATCCTTGGTATTGTATTGTGTGCTTGTGGACAGGGTTAGCCTTGGTTTTAAATTTTGTATTCTGGTTGGTACTTATATTTTTTCACATGCTAAATTGTTCTGTTCCAGGCTTGAATTAGTTAATTGTTTAATTGTTCGGAATGGAATGTCAATTGTTTAGGGATGTAATTAATGAATGCTAATTGATTTTTGTTTACTTGATTGGTTAAAATAGTTTACTTGTGTGGAGGTATTTGTATTTTGCTTGCAATGTTATTGTTAACATTCATTTGCAGAATTTATATTGTGCATAGATTGTATGTATCATATATACTGTACAATGTAAATGCAATGTGTTGATTGGAATGTGAGGTTTTTCATTGGCATTTGATGATTTATATTGTAAGATCATTTAGGATTATTAAATGAAATAGATTTTAATATAGTGTGTCTGTATGGAGAAGTGTTATTTGTAGTACAGTATGGTTTTGATAACCCTTCTACATTTATTTGCATATTGGTTCATCATGTGTGTGTATATATATATATATATATATATATATACAGTATATTCAGTATATCTCTCTCTCTCTCGCTGTATATATATATATATAGTTGCATGATGAAGCCACTGTACAAATTCATGGGTGAAGGGTGGGTACCCGGCCAGTGTGGCTTAACTCCTTAATTACCTTTGCGGTTATTATCCGATAAGGTGTTTAAGGGGTTAATTGATATCTGAATGTACTTGCAATGTATTGGCTTTGTTTTGGCTATGTATTTTGTGGGCAAGACACGGATACGGCGACGGAAACTTGATGAGGTCAGTAGTACTTTATTTATTTGAATATGCTAGTTAATGTTTTTAATAATGGGCAATTAATCTATTATCCATATCTGGATAATAGTTATTTTGCACATTATTGTACTGTAGGTGTTGGGGGGGGGGAGGTGTATGTATTGAATGTATAGGCCAGGTTTATTTTTTTAACATTCAGGGTTTGTTCCGTGGTTCTGCGTGGGACCTCTGGAGACCACCTGTGGGTCTCCTCGGGTATCTCACGGGTATCAGGCTGGTGGTTCCACGGGTGACACATGCGGGGATGAAGCGGTGGCCTCACATCTGTGGGGGCACCGCCGACCCGTATTCTGCGGGGATGAAGCTGTGT
Organism: Ascaphus truei; assembly: GCF_040206685.1. Lineage (NCBI taxonomy): Eukaryota > Metazoa > Chordata > Amphibia > Anura > Ascaphidae > Ascaphus > Ascaphus truei. Next base: position 686,168 of record NC_134502.1, on the reverse strand, counting down.
GGTCCCACTTCCGTGGGGGCACCGCCGACCCATAGGTGCGGGGATGAAGCTGTGTGGTCCCACTTCTGTGGGGGCACCGCGGACCCGTAGTGAGCACTTGTGAGTTCCCCAGACCCCCGTGGGAACCACCCAAGGCCCGCAGACACCTGTGGGTCTGATCCGGGGCTCCCAGACATCCGCGGGCCTACCGTGGGGACCCAATTGTGGCCCACGGTTACCCAAGGAAACCACCTGGGGGCCATGGCGATTGGTGGGACCCACCAGCAGGCCTCCAGAACCTGTTTGAAAAGGGCTGCTGGTACCCTGTAGGTCTGTAAAGTGCCCCGCCAGCCCACCGGGGACTCGCATGGGGCTGCGTTATGAACCCTGTTTGTAAAAGGATAAATCTTGTATTTATGGGGGGGCACAGGGGGTGGGTAATGTATTTAATAAATAGAATGATGTTTATTGTGGGTCACTGTATTGTTTTTATTGTGGGTACTGGGGGTGGGGGGGGGTTCCCCAAAGGTATGTGGGTAGGCCTCCCTTGTGGGTAGTGGGTGAGGGTGGTTAGGCCTCACGGGGTGGGGGGTTAGTTTGGGAGGGTATGTAGGCGTCCCGAGTGATGGGTGAGGGTGGGTTAACCCCTTAATGACTGTAGCGGTTTATAACCGCTATGGTGATTAAGGGGTTAGGGGACATTACTTTGGATGTTTTAATTTTTGTGTCAGTTTTGTGTCTGTAATTGTGGCCATTACTATACTGTATGTGTTAGGGGGGGGGGTATTTCTTTAAAAATATGTATGTGTTTATTCATTCATTTGTGAGGGGGCACATAATTGGTACTGCAGGCCTGCGGGTACCACTCGAGGGCCCCCGCCGGCCTATAGTATCATTGATGTGCATATATGTGTATGTTAGAGGTTATAGGGGTTGTTATTTTATATATATATATATTTATTTATATTCATGTATTTATTTATTTATTGCGGGGCTGCTGTGTGTGAATTTTTTTTATTGTGGGTAGCGGGGGTGGGTGAAGGGGGTATTAGCCCCAACGGTGTTTGTTTAGGGCTTGCGGGGGGGTAGCGGGAGGGGTTAACCCCTTCATGACCATAGCGGTATTAACTGCTACGGTCGTGAAGGGGTTAAGTGCACCCGCAACCCCCCCGCAAGTCCTAAACTCACACCAAGGGCCAAATACCCCCTTCACCCACCCCCGCTACCCACAATAAAACGGTAGTGGGTGAGGGTGGTTAGGCCTCACGGGCCATTGGCAGTGAGGCGCTGCATTATACTGTATGCACATCGGGATCCCCCTCCCACTCCCCACATTTACATAAACTGCACTCACAGCAACACAGGCAGGGAGATTTAACAGAGACATTAGGGGGAGGGGGCCTTACACAGATTACAGGCAAGGCAGGGAGATTTAACAGAGACATTAGGGGGAGGGGGCTTTACACAGATTACAGTCAAGGAGGTGGGGTTATAACCAAAAGGGAACAGTTATGTTAAAAATATGTATTTAATGTATTTATTGTTGTTTATGTATTTTAAAAACACAGGGAGTGTACTTTATGTTGTTTATTGCAATGTTTATTGGGGGCAAATGTCCCCAATAAACATGCTATTCTGCCTTAACCCTTTATTGCCTTAGCGGCTATCAGCTATGGTAATGAAGCAGCATTTCTGTATTTTAAAAATATTGTACAGGAAGCAGGGGGTCCCCTGAGCTGAACCGCATTGATTTGTGGCTCAGAGACCCCCTGCTCACAGTACACTATTATTAAAATTACATTCATGTTGCTTCGTTACCATAGCACATAGCCACAAAGGTAAGGAACGATTGTTTATTGATATGGGTGTTTTATTTATACTGTAGATGTGCAGAGGGTCTCCGGAGCTGAAGAGCCTTGGTTTTAGGTCCGGGAACCCCTGCTCCCCGAGATACAGGCCCCTTTAGGGCGAGACACTTTGTGGCGAGAGGGGTTAACCAGGCCAATAATAAAGGCATTATACCCGGCTGGTTAACCCTAAACCCTGTTGGGAGTGAAGGGGTTAAAATGTTTTATCCCCATAATCCCCTGTTTTCCCCTACACCACCGCTATTAACCCTAAATCGTGTTGGGACAGAAGGGGTTAACTGTATGTTCACCACACTGACATGTTTTCCCCTAAACCATCGCTATTAACCCTAATAGCTGCCTGCTATTTAAAGGCCTGAAGCAGCTGCTGGCAATGAGAGCCAGAGAGAAGCTGACTTCCTGTAAGGAAGTGAGGAGCAGGTATTGCTAGGAAGCAAGATGGACACGGTAGCGTCAGTGAAGATGTGAGGTCACTTCCTATCAGCAGCCATCTTAGGTATCCGAATAGATCCCTTATAGAAATAGCCAAGGGACATGCGCAATATTCTGTAGCCACGGGGTATATGCTCGATATAGTATGGCCAGATAGCTTAACTCAGCCCCCTTTTCCAAAGCACACCAAGTCCTGCTACTGTATATTTTCTTCACTTTATAGGGAAAGCATCAGTCATATACAGGCACTTGTGGGTGGTATGGTATGGTGAGAGAGTGCTTCTCTGTGTATGGGCTTTGTAATCAGAGTCAGGTAAAACAGAATGGCCTTGCCATGGAGTGTGTAGCATTAGAGGGTTACTCACTCAGCCAGTGCAGGAAAGAGAAGGAAGTGAGGAGCAAGGGTCACACAATAAGTGAGATGGGACTAAACTTACTGTCAGCAAAGACAGGGGGAAGGGCAGAATAGCCCATTCTGAGAAGGATCTCAGAGGTTGCTATAGCAACCCACTGACTAAATGTACAGGGGCATGGATTGTAACATTGTAATATATCACACAGGCACTGTGTGTTTTCAGAGCAAATATACATGCAGCTGAAATAAGGAACTGACAGTCAGAAGCTGCAAAGGGGGGTAAATAGAAATATGAATCCTGTTCCAGGACACGCAAGCCTGCCACATCTACCCCCAGCTATCCCAATACCACCCGCTGGGCAGGCGCCTTTAGGTCTGGCAGAACATGTGGTATCCCGGGGGACGGCCATTGATCTCCGTACCTTGTACTTTGCCTTTTCCCGCTAACCAAATGCTGTCCCCACCTCTGGGCTTCCTCTGGCTGCTTTGAACTCCGATGTCCAGCAGACAGACCAGCGCCTATGGGTTTGCACAGGCTGCTTGTGTGGACATCGGTTCCGAATGTAAAACACACCGAAATACATTTTAATAAGGTCCCGGGGAACCCCTTCAGCTAATGTGCTCTCTGTCAGTGCTCGTGTAAAGTACTTGTTACCTTGTCCTGTCTGAGCTCTGCCTTGCCTTTGTTTTGCCTGCTGCCTGCTTCGACCCAGGACCCGGACCTAACTTCCCTATGCCTGCCGCCTGCCTCGACCTCGGAGCCGAACCTGACTTCCCTTTGCCTGCCGCCTCCCTCAACCCAGGAGCCGGACCTGACTTCCCTTTGCCTGCCGCCTGCCTCGAACTCGGATCCGAACCTGACTTCCCTTTGCCTGCCGCCTGCCTTGACCTCGGAGCCGAACCTGACTTCCCTTTGCCTGCTGCCTCCCTCAACCCAGGAGCCGGACCTGACTTCCCTTTGCCTGCCGCCTGCCTCGACCTCGGAGCCGATCCTGACTTCCCTTTGCCTGCCACCTGCCTTGACCTCGGAGCCGAACCTGACTTCCCTTTGCCTGCCTAGACCTCGGAGCCGGACCTGACTACCCTTTTGCCTGCCGCCTTCCATCTGCCTCTACCCCGGAGCCGGACCTGACTACCCCTTTTCCTGCCGCCTGCCTCGTCCCAGGAGCCAGACCTGACTTCCCTTTGCCTGCCGCCTGCCTCGACCTCGGAACCGGACCTGACTTCCCTATGCCTGCCGCCTGCCTCGACCACGGAACCGGACCTGAATTCCCTTTGCCTGCCGCCTGCCTCGACCTCGGAACCGGACCTGACTTCCCTTTGCCTTCTGCCTGCCTCGACCTCAGAGCCGGACCTGACTTCCCTTTGCCTGCCGCCTGCCTCGACCTCGGAGCCGGACTTGACTACCCCTTTGCCTGCCGCCTGCCTCGACCCCGGAGCCGGACCTGACTTCCCTATGCCTGCCGCCTGCCTTGACCTCGGAGCCGGACCTGACTACCCCTTTGCCTGCCGCCTTCCATCTGCCTCGACCCCGGAGCCGGACCTGACTTCCCTTTGCCTGCCGCCTGCCTCGACTTCGGAGCCGGACCTGACTACCCCTTTGCCTGCCGCCTGCCTCGACCTCGGAACCGGACCTGACAACCCCTTGCCTGCCGCCTGCCTTGACCTCGGAGCCGGACCTGACGACCCCTTGCCTGCCGCCTGCCTTGACCTCGGAGCCGGACCTGACTACCCTTGACCTATAATGGTTCTTCCCCTCTTACAGAGGTAAAAGGAAGGGTTCACAATGTAGTGTAGTGTAGGACCTGCATTATTTTGGTTATACCTTGACGTTGGTATGCAGGCTTATGACGCCTTTGGCCAAAGGGTTAACTAAATAACCAAGTATTTAATATTATTATTATTATTGAAGTATTTTACTTTATACTTTTCATCATATATGTTTTGTAAATTGGATGTAGCATTGGGCCCCCCCTGTCTCTTGTTGTATACCCTTTGCCTGCCGCCTGCTTCGACCCCGATATTGTGTGCAAGCGAATTTATGCCGATTAAATTGCAATTTATTTCTCTACCTTGTTTTTCTCAACGAATGATCCCGGTAAAAAGGTGTAAATGACCTGGTCTCCAGTGACAGAGTGTTAAAGTATTGCTTATGTTCATCCAGTAGATTATTCACGAAAGAAATGAATTTGTGCTTTATGTAGAGATACAGTATTAACAAAAAACTGATAGAGAGTTGTTCCACCCAATCTCACTTAAGTTATTATTTAAAACACTGGGGAGTCTGGGAAAATATATTGAATTATGTTTAAAAAAAACATTATTAGGTCAAAATAAGGCAAACATTATCTTTTGTACAAGTATATAAGCATTTGATTATTATTGGCCGATTCAAGTAATTAACTTATTAAGAACTCATGCACGGCGTTACATTTGAGTAAATTGCTAATTTAAGAACCAACCAATTAAAAATAATGAAAAGAAAGAACCATGGGCCTAATTGACCAGACGGTTTTAAAAGAAGAATCCATGTGGATGTAGACAATCCCTGATGAAACCACATTAGGTGGAGAAACGCGTTGGATTACACAGCAGACACAGTGTTGGCATAATCCTCCATAGCTGTCACCCTGTAGTCAGCACTCGGCGATCAGTGTGAAGTTTTGGAACGCATTGGAACACATCCGAGGATCTACCTCTTCCGGTGACGTCAGTTCCGGGAGAGTACCGCAGCAATCGGGACGCCGGTCAGACAAGGGAAGGAACACGTGGAGCAGAGCTGAGACCGCTGCCACTCAACAGGGGTCTACAACCTGCAAACGTTTATACTTCCCACTGCAGTGACCAGGAAGGCACCCAGTGAATCCTCATTAGGAAAATTGGACTACACACGAACACAGCTGACCAGTTATACAGGAGAAAGGAGACTGGCGTTTTATGTATCATGCGAACACACCTTTTATTTTTTAAGTGTCTGTCACGGGAGACCAGGCAATTTACACCTTTTTACCAGGATCATGCATTGAGCAAAAACAAGTTAATGAAATGAATTGCACATTTATTCACAGGAAAAGGTAAACACACAATGTTACACAAATTTCAGCAAAATGACACACTTACTCGGGAATTGGGGTAACAATCTAGACTCTCCTAGGTGAAGGGAATCGTACCCTTGATAACAATAACAGTTGCAAAATCCAGGACAGAAAATATCCCAGGCAGCTTTCACTGAAGCAGACCTTTTCTTGCAGGAGACTTGAAACTGGAAACTTAGAATCAGAGAATCTTAGAGGCCTGGAGAACTATGAGAGTCCTTGGAGAACCAACTTGATGGCCGCAAGGGGTTATAATGTCTCTGACTTTCATTCACAGAATATTGCCCCCCTATCAGAAGTGTGAGAAATTTCTCCGCAGCCAATCAGAAACAGGCTGGTAGAAAAAACAAGTTTACCTGGAAATCTAAATGAACCAAGGGGCATGTGAAATGTGGCACCTCTGGCCTTGGTTCCCTCAATGCCACCCGCGGTGACAGGCTCCTGCCAGTCTGGTGGGATCAGTGGAAATGGAAAGAGCGTCCATTGATCGCAGGATGTGGATAATTGAGTTCTTCCCTCCTGTCCAAATGGTCTTAACACCGTGGTCATCCTCTGGGGCTTTCATCTCCAGATGTCCTGCAGACGGACCGGCACCACTTGGTAGACTCAGTGGCCTGTCAGAGCATTGGTTCTGAAAGTCCCAGTTCATTTCTATGCAGAAACAGATATGGTTTAAAACACACTGTTCCATAAAATATACACTTTAAAAATATCCTAAGTCTTTTGGTTATGGGAAATAGAATAAGAAGCTGCACGTTATTTCTTACTAGTCATATTCCCCACACTCTATACAATAAAGTTAGGGCTGGACTTTTAAAATTCCCTTCACAACCTTGTAGATGATTGGAATACCCCCAGATCCCCTTTACCGGTTCTGGGTGACCTTGGCATTTACCTGGTATCCCCATCAACCTAGGGACCCCTTGACTGTTTCATGCACACCTCACATCCCTATTCCCCATTTACCTTTCTGGACTGTGCTGAAGCAGGGACCCCTAGTGGTGAGTCGCGCAAGTGTTTTCAAGGGAATATATTACCAAAACAATGTGTCTACATGTGTCTACATGCATCCAGGAATCCAACCTGATTCCTGGGTACATTTTTAGGGGAAACAGCAACTCTGGGTCCTGATTAGATAGACACAAACTGACAACACTTTCTCCACAACCCTCCCCACATCGAAACTCATACCACAACAGTCCCTGATTGCTGGCACCACTGGATAGGTAAAAACACACAAAACATTATTGTCGCATAATTAGAGGTAATGCTTTTACAACAGTTGGGTCCAAGAGCTGACACTCCTGAACCACAACACATAGGTCAGAGGTAACCAAACGGGCTTAACCTTTATTAGTGACCCTGGCTACCTCTTCACCGTCACCGTGTCAGTGCACAGTTTTTATATATACAATTTTGAAAAAGACCACCAATGAATGAGACTGCCCACCAATGAATGAGACTGCCTTTCAATGAATGAGACTCCCTTCTGAATGAGACATCCTTCTAATGAGTAACACCACCAATAAATGAGACTGCCTTCCAGTGAAATGGACATCCTTCTAATGAGTTAGACCACCAATGAATGAGACTGGATTCCAAGCAGTAAGCCATCACACCATTTAATATATCATTGTGCTCAGCGTATCACCCACAGACAGCTATTTTACAGCACATTTAGAAGGAGGTGGGTTCTATCTTTTCATAATTGAATGGGTCTGGGGTCCAGAAAGACCCAAAATTGACTCTGAGAATTTCTGGCTTCCCATCATCGGACTTTGCTATGGTGACGTTGACATTGGAGGGGACGGTTATCCGGTTCAGGGGTTCGAAATAGTTATAGTGCTGCGGATTGTAGACGCTGATGGTGATCGTTCCAGCAGCTGTTTTCACAGTCTGCACCTCCATATGCGTGAGTATCGTCTCAGTGCTTTGCCCGTTGGAGTGAGTGCCGACCACCAAGACATTGCTTCCGTAACCGTTGGAGACGTGGGTGGTGTGTAAATTCCCCATGGTGAATTTCTGAAAAACAATCAATAATAAATAGGAGGAGATATAGAAAGCACTTATATAGTCAGTAGGAGGCTATATATATAAATGAGGCGTGCGGGGGACCCGCCCCCGCACCCGGACCTGCACCCGCATGCCTCTCATTGGCTGCCTTGCTTAGCTGGACACACACACACACAACCACTGGCCCACTCTCCTCTTCCTCACCCCGAGGCCTGGCTCGCTGGATCCCCCCCCCCACCATTACCCCCTCCTCTCCATCACCCCCCCTCACCCGCAAATCCCCTCCCCTCGCAGCACCCTTAACGCTGCTTGGCCTTGCAGGGAGAGGGGGGGGGGTAGCACCGCTGCCGCTCCCATCACCTCACAACCCTCAGGGGCGACGCAGTAGCTGCACCACCCTCTCCCGCCTCCTTCTCTCCCTCCTCACAGCCTGCAAATCTGCTTGGCCGCGCACTGCAGTACATGCCGGCGGGAGGGGCAGGGCGGTGGCGGCCGCGGTGAGGCTGACTGTCCCATGTGGCGCCTTCTGGGGGACACCTCACCACGTGTCTCCCACACACCCTGCCACCTCCCCTAAGCTTCCGCTATGCCCGCCGCTATCTTCATGCCGCCACAGCCGCCGCGTGAGGTATGGGGGAGAGGGGGGTGCCGGCCTGCCCACTAGCTTCATGCCGCCGCGGGGGGGAGGGGTAAGATGCAGGGGGGAAATGCAGGCCGGCCCGGCTGCTATCTTAAGGCCTCCACCTGAGGTATGGGGGCTGCGGGGGTAGGGGGGAGATGTCACCCACCCAGTCACTAAATAACCCATCCAGTCACTAAATAAAGTCACTAAATAACCCACCCTCCAAATAAAGTCACTAAATAAAGTCACTAAATAACCCACCCAGTCACTAAATAAAGTCACTAAATAACCCACCCAGTCACTAAATAACCCACCCACCCACTAAATAACCCACCCAGTCACTAAATAACCCACCCAGTCACTAAATAACCCACCCAGTCACTAAATAACCCACCACCCACTAAATAACCCACCCACTAAATAACCCACCCAGTCACTAAATAACCCACCCAGTCACTAAATATCCCACCCAGTCACTAAATAACCCACCCAGTCACTAAATAACTCACCCACTAAATAACCCACCCAGTCACTAAATAACCAACCCAGTCACTAAATAACCCACCCAGTCACTAAATAACCCACCCACCCAGTCACTAAATAACCCACCCAGTCACTAAAAAGTCACTAAATAACCTGTGTCACTAAATTAAGCCCCCCCCCCCCACTCACCCAGTCTCTAAATAACCAAAGTCCCTAAATATCTCACCCACCCTATCACTAAATAACCCACCCACCAAGTCACTAAATAACCCACCCACCCACTAAATAACCCACCCAGTCACTAAATAACCCACCCAGTCACTAAATAACCCACCCATTCACTAAATAACCCATCCACTCAGTCACTAAATAAAGTGTCACTAAATAACCCACCCAGTCACTAAATAAAGTCACTAAATAACCCACCCACCAAATAAAGTCACTAAATAAAAGTCACTAAATAACCCACCCAGTCACTAAATAACCCACCCACACACCCAGTCACTAAATAACCCACCCAGTCACTAAATATCCCACCCACCCACTAAATAACCCACCCAGTCACTAAATAACCCACCCAGTCACTAAATAACCCACCCAGCCACTAAATAACCCACCCAGTCACTAAATAACCCACCCAGTCACTAAATAACCCACCCACCCAGTCACTAAATAACCCACCCAGTCACTAAATAACCCACCCACCCACCCAGTCACTAAATAAAAGTCACTAAATAAAGTCACTAAATAACCTGTGTCACTAAATTAAGCCCCCCCACTCACCCAGTCTCTAAATAACCAAAGTCACTAAATAACCCACCCACCTTGTCACTAAATAACCCACCCACCAAGTCACTAAATAACCCACCCACCCACTAAATAACCCACACAGTCACTAAATAACCCATCCACTAAGTCACTAAATAAAAGTCACTAAATAACCCAAGTCACTAAATAAACCCAGTCACTAAATAACCCACCCAGTCACTAAATAACCCACCCATCCAGGCACTAAATAACCCACCCAGTCACTAAATAACCCACCCACCCAGTCACTAAATAACCCACCCAGTCACTAAATAAAGTCACTAAATAATCCACCCACACACCCAGTCACTAAATAATTCACCCACCCACTAAATAAAACTAAATAGGTCACAAAATAACCCACCCAGTCACTAACTAACTAACTCAACCACCCACCACGTCACTAACTAACTTACTCAACCATCCACCCAATCACTAACTCACCCACACACACACTGACGCACACACATAGTGACAAAACCCCTGCCTTCCCACCGCCCCTGCCTTCCTCCCGCCCCTGCCTCCTTCCCCCGCACCTGCCTTCCCCCCCCTGCCCCTGCCTTCTTCCCCCCTCTGCCTTCTTACTCCGCCCCTGCCTTTCACCGCCCAGCTGCCCTCCGGCCCCTGCCTTTCACCCACCCGCCGCCCTCCCGCCCCTGCCTTTCACCCACCTGCCTCCCTCCCGCCCCTGCCTCTCACCCACCCGCCATCCTCCCGCCCCTGCCTTTCACCCATCCGCCGCCCTCCCAGCCCTGCCTTTCACCCACCCGCTGCCCTCCTGCCCTCCCACCCCTGCCTTTCACCCACCTGCCGCCCTCCCGGCCCTGCCTTTCACCCACCCACCGCCCTACCGCCTCAGCAGCCTCACACCACCTCACACCCCTTCCCAACGTAGCGGGACCGCCACACCGCACTCACCAGCCACTCGCCACCAAACACCCGCTCACACCCTAGCGGGACTCACACCCACCACTCACTACCCACTCTCCCCCCGTACTGAGCACCTGCCCGCCGACTCACACCCTAGCGGGACATACACCTCACATTGTACTGTGGTGTGTTTACAATAAACCATTTTTAAACAACAACATCGGATTACATTTTCTTCCATGTTTCTTTTCAACATTATTATACAACCTTTACACCAAATACTCAACCTATTCTTACCCTTTTTAGAAATACTACCTATTACGGATTTACATCCCGAGCAACGCCGGGTATATCAGCTAGTATATATACAGTTATGTCCGGAAATAATTGGACACTGATACAAGTTTTGTTACCAAAATTATTTTAAGTTACAGTTAAATAATGAATATGGGCTTAAAGTGCAGTCTATCCTCTTTAATTTGAGGGTATTCACATCCAAATTGGAGGAAAGGTTTAGGAATTACATCTCTTTAATATGTAACCCCCTCATTTTCAAGGGACCAAAAGTAATTGGACAAATAACTCAAAAGCTGTTTCATGGACAGGTGTGGGCTATTCCTTCGTTATTTCATCATCAATTAAGCAGGTAAAAGGTCTGGAGTTGATTCCAGGTGTGTGCATTCGCATTTGGAAGCTGTTGCTTTGAACCCACAACATGCGGTCAAATGAGCTCTCAATGCAAGTGAAACAGGGCATCCTTAGGCTGCAAAAAAAAAGAAAATTCAACAGAGAGATAGCAGGAACATTAGGAGCGGCCAAATCAACAGTTTGGTACCTTCTGAGAAAAAAAGAACGTACTGGTGAGCTCTGCAACACAAAAAGGCCTGGACATCCACGGAAGACAACAGTGGTGGGTGATCGTAGTATCCTTTCCATAGTAAAGAAAAACCCCTTAACAACATCCAGCCAAGTGAAGAACACTCTCCAGGAGGTAGGCATATCATTATCCAAGTCTACCATAAAGAGAAGACATCACGAGAGCAAATACAGAGGGTTCACCACAAGGTGCAAACCATTCATAAGCCTCAAGAATAGAAAGGCCAGATTAGACTTTGCCAAACAATATCTAAAAACACCAGCCCAGTTCTGGAACAGCATTCTTTGGTCAGATGCAACTAAGATCAACCTGTACCAGAATGATGGGAAGAAAAAAATATGGAGAAGGCTTGGAACGGCTCATGATCCGAAGCATACCACATCATCTGTAAAACACGGTGGAGGCAGTGTGATGCATGGGCATGCATGGCTTTTAATGGCACTGGGTCAGTAGTGTTTTTTGATGATGTGACAGAAGACAGAAGCACCCGGATGAATTCTGAAGTGTATAGGGATATATTGTCTGCTCAGATTCAGTCAAATTCAGCAAAGTTGATTGGTCAATGACCCAAAACATACTGCAAAAGCAACCCAGGAGTTTTTTTTAAGGCAAAGAAGTAGAATATTCTGCAATGGCCGAGTCAATCACCTGACCTCAACCTGATCGAGCATGCATTTCACTTGCTGAAGACAAAACTTAAGGCAGAAAGACACACGAACAACCAACAACTGAAGATAGCTGCAGTAAAGGCCTGGCAAAGCATCACAAAGGAGCAAACCCAGCGTTTGGTGATGTCCATGCGTTCCAGACTTCAAGCAGTCATTGCCTGCAAAGGATTCTCGACAAAGTATTAAAAATGAACATTTTATTTATGATTGTGTTAATTTGTCCAATTACATTTGAGCCCCTGAAATAAGGGGACTGTGTATGAAAATGGTTGCAATTCCTAAACGTTTCATACGATATTTTTGTTCAACCCCTTGAATTAAAGCTGAAAGTCTGCACTTCTATTGCATCTCGGTTGTTTCATTTCAAATCCATTGTGGTGGCGTACAGAGCCCAAATTATGAAAATTGTGCCAGTGTCCAATTATTTCTGGACCTAACTGTATATATGCAACACAAGGTATTGCACACTGCTCACTATCAAATCCACAAATTAGTACAAATGACAAGTGTTAAATAACACTAAGTGAGTGCTACCTATGTACTGAAGTCAATATTTTAACATTTGAATGATCACATGATAAAGTCACATGAACATTCACAGAAGTACATTTGGGGTGCACATCACAATAAACATTTTTACATTTTCTAACATTGCTATAGAGAAAACCAAGGTGAAAAGTGATAAATAAAAAGTGAATAAAATATTAAAACACGTTGAGCAGATGGTTTTGACCCAAACAAGAGTAATCATGTATTGCACAAGATCACTAACTGCCTGAACTGTAAGCGTTAATCGCTGGATGTACCTCCTGCCTGTTTGTAATAATGACAGGTTCAAAACAGTTAGCAAATTATTCTCATGTACAGTATATAGACAGCAAGAGGAATATCGACACACACAAATTGTGTTTAGACACTGTATATTTCTGCATCCATTACAAAGATGTTTTGAAGTTTAAAAACGAAATTAAAGAAAGAAAGCATCGTAAATATCAGAGAGACAAACAGGATTACTGCCAAGATAAAGTCTAAAGCTATAAACAAACCCGCCGAACCAAACCAAGAACAATAAACTATTCTTCTTCAGAAATAGACAACTCTGAGTCTGATTCTGGTGGCAGTGAACAGACAGGTGCAACTACTGCACACTCCTCAATCAGTACAAGGTTACAACCAATGTCTGACAGAGATGCTGTTTTTTAGAGGGAACAAAATCCAAAAACCAACAAGAAGGGGAAAAAAGAAAACTAAGGGAGAGACGAGGCAAACCAAGAAACCCATTTCATTAGGTACCGATAAATTAAAGATATTCAACCTGTCAGATCTTAATCTATCCCCAATGCAGATCTCAATTCTGGAAAAGGGCCTATCATTTTCACCATCAAGTGATTTTAGGCTCTTTGACATGATTAACGATCTAAACCTTTTCTCCAGAAAGTTATTGTGTGTTTGGGTCAAAACCATCTGCTCAACGTGTTTTAATATTTTATTCACTTTTTATTTATCACTTTTCACCTTGGTTTTCACTATAGCAATGTTAGAAAATGTAAAAATGTTTATTGTGATGTGCACCCCAAATGTACTTCTGTGAATGTTCATGTGACTTTATCATGTGATCATTCAAATGTTAAAATAACTGTATATATGGTAGTAGTAGGAGTTATATGGAGGGGTTATAGGGGCAATGGGAGGAGTTATAGGGAGCAACCATATGGGGTATTAGGAGAAGATATATGTAGCGGTAAAATGGGGCAATAGCGGGAGTTATAGGGAGCGGTTATATGGGGTGATAGGAGGAGTTATAAGGAGAGGTTATATGGAGCAATAGGGGGAGTTATAGGAAGCAGTCACATGAGGTAATATGAGGCGTTATAGGGAGTGGTTATATGGGGCAATAGGAAAAGTTATAGGAATAGGTTATATGGGGTAATAGGAGGAGTTATAGGGTGTGATAATATGGTGCAAAAAGAAGGTGGTATAGGGAGCGGGTATTTTGAGCAATAGGAGAAGTTATAGGGTGCGGTTATATGGGGCAAAATGAAGAGTTACTGCACCGACACACTTTATTCGAGCAAATACCCAGTATGTACCTGGCAGATACCTGGAATGCGCCGCTCCTCACCTCTGACAAGCCCCGTTGCATTTGCCTTCCCAGCCTGGGTTCATGCCTGGCTGATGGGCGGCTGATCTGTTAAATGATAATGATTAGGATTTAATAGGCTGCAATGCTTCGCGTGTCTACCAGATGGCATAAATTCATGAATTGTAATGCAGTATATATATATATACTGTGCAGTATTGCAGCCAGCGGGAATAAAATGCTTCAATCCCTGCTTGGAAAATAACTCAATGCACTCGGGCAGAAAACAGTCACAAACCTCAATACACCCGGGTATACCCGAATTCGTGGGACTAGCCAAGCTCGAATAAAGTGTGTCGCCAGTGTATAGGCAGCGGTTCTATAGAGCAATGGAGGAGTAATAGGTAGTGGTTATATGGAGTAAAAGGCGGAGTTAAAGGGAACAGCCATATGGGGTAATAGGAGGAGTTATAGGGAGCTGTTATATGGGGCAATAAGAGGAGGTATAGGGAACAGTTAAAAAGGGCAATAAGAAGAGTTATACGGAGCATTTATATGGCTAATAGGAGTAGTTATAGGGAGTGGTTATAGGGACAATAGGGGGAGTTTTAGGGAGCAATTATATGGAGATATAGGTATGACTACACTAGGGAAAGTACAAGACTTCTAAAAGACAAACAATGATACACGGAGATACAATCTGATCCAACCAACAAATGTATCAATTAACTAAATCTCATTCTGCAACAAACTTATCACCAAGAATGAAAATTACTTCATGAAGGTACACAAACCCCAAAACTGGCACCTGCTGCAGCACTGCAAAAATCCACCAAAGGAACCACCGTTACGACCGATAGTCTCAGACATTGGGAACCTACCGGAAATAGTGACCATATACTGGGATGGGAGTGGGTAACCAGGCTGTACAATAAAGGTCAAGCCCGTTTTGGTTACCTTTGCTCCCTGTGTGGAGGCCCCAGAGAGTCAGCTCTTGGACCTAGTAACATTGTATCACTGTGTCATACTGTATGTATTAAAAACATTTTTTGTGGTTTTTTCCCCTTCCGGGCGAGCCAGCGAGCAGGGGTGGCTAGTGAGTGTGTTTCAAGGAAGGGTTTTGCGGAGGAACCGTTGACAGAATGTGCCTAGCAAGTTGGGGTCCGGAGTTACCGGGTCCCCAATAAATGTACCCGGGAATCATGCCTGATTCTCTGATACATGTAGGCACATTGTCCCGGCAATACCTCCCCTTGAAAACGCAAGTGCGGCTCACCCCAACTAAGGTTCCCTGCTTCAGCACAGCCCTGATAGGAGAATGAGGCACAGGGATGAACAGGCATTCCTGTCGCTGAGGGAATCCCTAGGTTAAGGGGGGGGGGGGGTGGGACCCCAGCTAGTGCCAAGGTGAACCACAACCAGAATAAGGTTTGTGGTGCCCCAACAGTATGTAAGGTTGAGGGGGGACTCTGAGATTCCAAACTGAGTCCCAGGGAAAGAGTGTGGGGAATGAGGCAGATAGAATTAAAACTACAATGTTTTCCCTTTTCTGTCCCCTGTACCCAGAGACTCAGAAGTGTATTAAAAGATACTTTAATATAATGTAATGTGCTTTTTACATTCGGAACCGATGTCCAAACAGGCAGACCGAGCTAACCCATAGGCGCTGGTAAGTCTGCTGGACATTGGAGTTCAAACCAGCCAGAGGAAGCCCAGAGGTGCGAACAGCATTTGGTCAGCGGGGAAAGGCGGAGTACCAGGTCCGGAGATCAATGGCCGTCCTCCGGGATGCCACATGTTCTGCCAGACCTGGTGGAGCCTGCCCAGCGGGTGGCATTGAGATAGCCAGGGAGAGAGGGGGCAGGCTTGCGCATGTCTCTTGGCTATTTCGAATTTCCCACTGACCCGGCTTTTCTAGCCGGCTTGGCTCTGATTGGCTGCTTGGGAAATTTCCCCACGTGTAGATTGGCTGCTGAGTTTTGTGATTGAAACTGATAATAATATAAGAATTGATGAGCCAATCAGATTCATGTTCTCTGGTAGCGAGCGCGGGCGGGCTTTTCAAAGTTACTTCTGTGTGAATAGCAGAGCGACCGGCTTCGATTTTTAGTCTGAAAAGCCTGCCAGCCAGAGACCAAGTTCAACATTTTGCGCCCAAGTTCTCAGAATCAAACATAATGGTCCTGGCTGGGATTTTATGCCGATTTCAGTTCCAGGAGGTTTAGACTAACTCACGGTCAGGAGGTACCAAGTTCTCAGAAGAGAATATAGCGGTGGCGTGTGGAATTTTATGCTGATTTGGGTTCCAGAAGATGCCAGGCTAAGTCCCGGTCAGGGTAAATCTCTCCCATAGGGTTCCCTGCACCAAGGAAAGTCTCGTTTTCGACCCCAGTCCCAAATTAAGTCTGTCTTTGTGTCAGTATTTTGTGTTCCATTGTGCGTATGTGAATTTATGATGAATAAATTACAATTTGTTTCATTACCTTGTTTTGCTCAATGAATGATCCCGGGAAAAAGGTGTAAATAACCTGGTCTCCCGTGACATATAAATTGACAAATGCCACGGGAGACCAGTACTTTTAAGATCGAAAACCTTCCGGGATCACTATCACCAAGCACAGGACAAAGTAGTTGAATAAATGGAGTTTATTCTGGCCAGCCAGCAAATATACAAAATACACAATAAAGCATAAACTCCCCAAATGGGGGCCTGGGGGGAAGACCCTAGCCTCGACTAGGTTCAGGGACCTACTTAAGTAGGTTTACCCTCTACACCTATCCAATTCAACAGCCACTTTTAATCTGCCGCCAGTTGTATCTCCGTCAAGCACATAGGATCACTCTCGGAATCCCACTAACTCACAGAACTCAGATCTGACTACGCTGTGCTGCCCAGCTCCTTACAGAGCTATCTTTAACATTGAGCAGGTGCCGGCAGCCAATCACAGCACAAACCGGTAGCTGACAGCCAATCCCAGGTGAAGGCTGGACCGGCTGCGCCAGTCAGAGGAGGGGGTGGGCGTAGGGGCTCAAGACCCGCCTCATGAGGACGGGACTGCTTGGAGAGCAGGGAACGTGAAGCTGGCCAAGAGAAACAGTGCAACTGATTCATTTAGGCAGCCCTATACCTCCCGCTGGGTAGGCTCATCAGAATACAATGGGCTCTACTCCGCTCACAGCGGTGTTCCCAGTTCTGATCGGCTACCTTTCACCACCCTCCAGAAGTCCTGGCACCTAAAGGCTCCCAACCTTCGTACCGGTTCTATCATTTCTATGGAACATCCATAGTGAGTTACTGAGACTGCTTCCATAGAAAGGACAACATAGAAGCACTTTACAGGGATTCACACACATATCACACATCACATTGCAGGTTCACTAGACTGGGGATTGCATTGACAGGGAAAAAAGTGCATTTAAAGACTTTTAATATATTACATTCCCTGTGCTCCCCCAGATATTAAAAAATACACTTGGCCGAAATAAGCCTTACACAGGTGGCCAGGTGGTTTTGGGACAGACAGCAAGTCTTCATGGGGAAATTGGAGGAGTTATAGGGAGCAGTTATATGGAGCAATCGAAGAAGTTATAGGGAGCACTTATATGCGGTAGTAGGAGGAGTTTAGGCAGCGGTTATACAGGGCAATAGGAGGAGTTATAGGGAGATGATAAATGGAGCAATAGGAGGAGTTATAAGGAGAGGTTATATTTAGTAATGCGGGGGGTTATAGTGTGCGGATATATATGGTAATAGGAGGAGTTAGAAGGAGCGGTAGTATGGGGCAATAGGAGGAGTTATAGGGAGCACTTGTATGGGGCAATAGGAAGAGTTATAGTGAGCGGTTATATAGGATAGTAGGAGGAATTATAGAAAGCGTTATTGTGGTATAACAGGAGTTATAGGGAAAGGTTATGAGCTGTGACAGAGAAGAGGGATAGAGATAAGGGACAGAGACTGAGACGAGGTACAGAGAGGAGGGACAGAGAAGAGGGACAGAGAGGAAGGGACAGTGACAGAGAGGAGGGACAGTGACAGAGAGGAGGGACAGAGAGAGAAGTGGGACAGAGACAGAGAATAGTGACCAAGACAGAAGATTGACAGTGAAAGAGAGGAGATACAGAGAGGAAGATCAGAGACAGAGAGGACGGACAGAGAAAGCGAAGAGTGACAGACATAGGGGATGGACAGTGACAGAGAGGAGGGACAGTGATAGAGAGAAGAGGTAGGAAAGAGGGACAGAGAGAGAAAAATGACAGATAAATAATGTAGGGACACAGAGAGAGAGGTGAGACAGTGACAGAGAGGAAAGATAGAGGAGGGAGAGTGATAGAGAAGGTGGACTGAGACAGAGAGGAGGGACAGAGACAGAGAGGAGGGACAGAGACAGAGAGGAGGGACAGAGACAGAGAGGAGGGACAGAGACAGAGAGGAGGGACAGAGACAGAAAGGAGGGACAGGGACAGAGAGGAGGGACAGAGACAGAGAGGAAGGACAGAGACTGAGTAGAGGGATAGAGAGAGAAGGGGGAAAGGGACAGAGAAGAATGACCAAGATAAAGGATGGAAAGTGAAAGTGGAGATACAGAGAGGAGGAATTTGGACAGAGAGGATGGACAGAGAAAGTGAAGAGTGACAGACAGAGGGGAGGGACAGAGAACGAGAGAAGATGCAGGGAGGAGGGACAGAGAGAGAAGAGGGTCAGAGTAAAAAGGAGGGACAGAGACATAGAGGAGGGACAGGGACAAAGAGGAAAGACATAGAGAGGGAGGAGGGACAGAGATAGGGAGAAGGGACAGAGATAGGGAGGAGGGACAGAGACAAAGAGGAGCTACAGAGACAGGGATGAGGGACAGTGTTAGAGAGGAGAGAGAGAAAGGGACATGTGCTGCATTATATTACTCAATTTGCACACCCAGGAGTACCACTACTATCTATTTACTATTAATATATATATAGTCTATATAGTCATTGGTATGGAGGTTTGCACTCACGTTTGTTAGAAGGCAGAAGCTTGTCCCATATGTAGCATATAGACGAGAAGAAACCAGGGGGATCCTGATGACAAAAAACAGCACACCACAATGATGATTCAAAAAAGTGTGTATTGTGAACACAGGGCCGCCAACGTTTCGGTCCTCGTAGAGGGACTTTCCTCAGGGCAGATATACTGTATCTCTGTGTGTGTATGTCTCTCTATTTGTGAATGTGTGTGTTTTGTGTGTGTGTGTGTGTGTGTGTGTGTGTGCGTGTATCTGTTTATGTATGTGTGTGTGTCTGTTTCTGTCAGTGTATGTGTGTGTCAGTGTATGTTTATGTCAGTGTCTGAATATATATGTGTGTGTGTGTCTGTCAGTCTGTGTATGTGTGTGTATGTCTGTGTATATATGTGTATGTATGTGTGTGTCTGTCTCTGTCTGTCAGTCTGTGTATGTCTCTGTATGTGTTAGTTGGTGTGTGTGTGTGTGTCTCTGTCTGTCAGTATGTGTGTGTATGTGTGTATCTATGTATGTATGTGTATATGTGTGTGTCTGTCCATCTGTCAGTCTGTGTATGTGTTTGTTTATTTCTGTGTATAAATGTGTGTGTGTGTTTGTGTGTGTGTGGCTGTCTGTCAGTCAGTGTGTGTATTTTTGTATGTGTGTGTCTATGTATAAGTGTGTGTATGTGTGTCAGTATGTCTGGGTCTGTATATCTATCTGTATATCTATCTTTAATAAACATAAAATAAACATACATTGGGAACTGTCCCCTCACCATATATCCTATCCCCTCTTATTATATATACCCAGACAGTAATATATATTACCTTTAGTTATTGGGAGCAGCAGGTTCTCTGATGCAGCAGGAAAGGAGAGAGGTTTGCTGTGTCTGTAGGAACACAGGGGTATTTAAGGGTGAGAGGGAGGGAGAGGAGGAACAGTGACAGAGAGGAGGGACAGTGACAGAGAAGAGGGACAGTGACAGAGAGGAGGGATGGTGACAAAGAAGAGGTATATATTTGTTTGCGTCTGTCTCTGTCTTTCTGTCTGTGTATGTACAGGTGCGCCGACGAGTATTCTGAAACTTGCCTTAAACTTGCCTTGGAAAATCTGGGGCTATCACCAACAAGACCCAGGTACATGCTGGGTACATGCTGGGTACATGCTGGGTACATGCTGCAACATTTCAGTGACATTTCTGCAGAGACTAATGGCCCATCGGATTAACACAGCAGGGGTCCCTAGCAGTCCCATTCAGTTTGTTAATCCAATGGGCCATTAGTCTTCCTGCAGAAATGTCAATGAAATGTTGCAGCATGTTCCCAGCATGTACCTTGGTCTTGTTGGTGATAACCCCAGATTTGTTTTAGAATACTCGTCAGCGCTACAGTATGTGTGTGTGTCTGTTTCTGTCTGTCAGTGTGTGTGTGCCTGTTGTGGATGTCTGCTTGTTCATACAGATAGGAGCAAACACAGGTTTGTTATATTGATCAATTTATTGTTTATCACATACTGAATGATCACACAGGAAAGTCACCAAGAAACTCTGCAAGGGGAGGTGTCACGGGAGACAATGTTTATTGTACACCTTTTATACCGGGACCATTTATTGAGCAAAACAAGTGAGTGAAATAAATTGAAGTGTACTGTATTCTCTTAAACAGGCATGCACACAGGGAAACACAAAATACAGACGAAAAAGACACTTACTGTGGGTCTGGGGTGGAAACTAGACTCTCTTAGGTGCAGGGAACCCACAGAAAGAGTTTTTCCCTGACCGGGACGTAGCCCGGAATCTCCTGGTTCCCATATCGGCATAAATTTCCACACGCCCCAGCTCTCTTCTCTCCGGAGAACTTCGACTTTTCTTCACCGGGTGTTAGTACCAAATGTCCTGGAACTAAAACCGACTTGCAATCCCAGCCGCAACCGCGATGTTCGATTATTAGAACGTGGCTGCAAAAAGTGGGACTTGTTTTCCGGGCAGAAATGTCTGAATCCAGTGCCTCGCTATTCGCACAAGAGCACTTTTGAAAAGCCCGCCCACACTTCTGGCGCTGAGAATCTCAAATCTCATCGGCTGAGAGGTTTCTCATAGTATTTTGGACTCCGTTCACAAAATACTACTGCCAATCAGAGCATGGGAACTTTCCCGGTAGCCAATCAGAGCGAAGCCGATTCAGAAAGCTGGGGTAAGCGGGGAATCTGAATCTGACAAGGGACATGTGCATGGTTGCCACCTACGTCCCTTGCTATTCATATGCCACCTGCTGGGTCAGGCTCTTCCAGGTCTTGGCGAGAAGATGGCAGCCAGGATGGCTACCATTGTTTGCCAGACTTGGGTACTCGAGCCCTTCTCTCCTGCCCAAATGGCTTTCGCGCCTCCTGCATCCTCTGGCTACTTTGTACTCCGATGTCCACTAGACTTGCTGGAACCAACTGGGTAGCCCTGACAATATAAGTTGGCATTGGTTCTGAAAGTCCCAGCTCATACACAGTGCACAGCAGTACATTGCAATACTGTAAACCCAATGTTAATAAAATATTACACTCTAATGTCTCTGGGTATGGGGAATAGAATAGAAAGCTGCACTTTTGTTTCTGCTTTTCTTTATTCCCCACACACTATCTAAGGGGCTTAGGCTGGACTCTGAGAGTCTCCTCTCAACCTTATATTTATGGTTGGAGCACCCATGAAACCCAATACAGGTTCTGGGCTACCTGGACATTAACTGGGGTATCCCCCTTAACCTAGGGACCCCTCATAGTTACAGGGACACTTTGCATCCCTTTGCCCTATTTAAATTTCTGGGCTTTGCTGAAGCAGGGAATCCTAGCATTTTCAAGGGGAGATATTCCTGGGGCATTGTGCCTACATGTATACTAGAATCAGACCTGATTCCTGGGTACATTTTATGGAGAACCGATAACTTTGGATCAAAACTACCTAGGTATATTCTGCCAACAATTTATCTGCGAAATCCCCCTTGAAACTCATGCCCTAGCAATCCCTGCTCACTGGCATCCCTGGAAAGGCAAAAACACAATACAATCTTTATTGACCAAATTACAAGTTATGCATTGATAATTACTGGGCTCAAGAGCTGACACTCCTGAACCCTGATACTCGGATCAGAGGTAACCAAAACAGGACTTGACCTTTATTAAGAGCCTCGTTACCCCCTTACCGTTACAAGAGGTCCCAAACAGGCTTAATATACATTTCTCATTTTCATAGTCTTAGGCTGCGTCCATAGAGGGGGGGAGCAGTGCTGAGGCGCGCTGACGCTGTGCATGTGCATGAAATCGCACAGGCTTCAGCAGGCGAGCCAGCGGGCGCGATCAGGAGGTGGGGTGAGGCTGAGGGAGGTGGGGCAGTGACGTCGCTGGGCCAATTGCCAGTGACGCACCGACGTCAACATCACAGTGCCGACGTCACGGCGCAGACATCACGGCGCCGTGACGTTGACACTGCTTCACGCTGATTGGATGTTGTCAGCCGACAGCGCGCTGAAAAAAAGCTTGGCTGTCGGCCGAAAAATCCAACTCGTCAGCACGCCTGCAGACGCTCGCGTGAGCCCCCTCTAAAGACATCCTCATTGAGAATGCCGGGGCTCAGCGCGGAGCGTCCACACGGCTCAGCGCGGCTTGTCCTTCTTTGGACGTGGCCTAAGATTGTTTACTAAACAGATTATAATGATGTGACGCATACATTCAGTTATCACGCGTGCTACTCCCTATACTAAGTTGATCATTTTAAAGGACAATAAAATTAACAAAAACTGCTATTAAAACTGCTAAGTACAACAACAAGTTATGTCAGGGTACATCTTATCACTATAATTCTGTACAACAACAGAATACATCTTATCACTATACTTCTGGGCGTTGAGCCATAGGCAAGGCATTGAAAATCTACTGTCAGCGAAACTCATCCTTACAAACAAACACATTTTTTCACACAGAAATGCATACTGAGACAATACAAGACAGACAAAATGGATTCAGACTGCTGCTAATAATTCTTCTCTAGAGACCTCCCTAGTCCCTAGTTACATAGTAGATGAGATTGAAAAAAGACATGCTTCCATCAAGTTCAACCTACAGTATGCTAAATTTAGATGACAGATACGTTATCCTATATCTATAGTTACTTATTGATCCAGAGGAAGGCAAACAAAAAAACCCAGTGTCATATCATCCAATGATATCTCATAAGGGAAAAAAAATAATTTCTTCCTGACTCCAAGAATTGGCAATCGGATTACTTCCTGGATCAACATCCTTCCCATATTTAATTATTTGGTATATCCCTGTATACCTTTCCTTTCTAAAAAGATGTCCAAGCTTTTTTTCAACAAATCTATTGTATCTGCCATCACAGTCTCCATGGGTAATTTTGATGGGGGGGGAGGGGGGGGGGGGTTAGCAGGCTCACTAATAAAGGTTAAGCACATTTTGTTACCTCTGATCCATGTTATGGGGTTCAAGAATGTCAGCTCTTGAGCCTAACTGTTGTATATGCATTACCTGTAATTATGTGACAATAAAGAATTGTTATGTTTTTGCCTTTCCAGGGGTGCCAGTGAGCAGGGATTGCTGGGGTATGAGTTTCAAGGGAGGTTTTGCAGAGAAAGTGTTGTCAGAATATGTCTAGGTAGTCAGGGTCCAGAGTTGCTGGACACCCCAAAAATGTACCGAGAATCATGTCTGATTCCTGGAAACATGTAGGCATTGTTCCTGCAATACCTCCCCTTGAAAATTCTTGCGCGACTCACCACTAGGGTTCCCTGCTTCAGCACAGCCCAGAAAGGTAAATGGTACAAAGGGATGCAAAAGGTCCCTGTAACTATAAGGGGTCCCTAGGTTAGGGGGGTACCCAGTTACTGCACAGGTCACTCAGAACCAGTATAGAGGTTCTGGGGTTCTCCAACAATATATAAGGTTGTAAGGGGATTTTAAGTCAAGTCCTAAGTCTTGCACAGAGGAAGGTAGAATGACCTGAGAAGGTCAAGTTGTGCGCCTTGCACTACACCAGTGGAGATATGGGGAACCAATAAATTGTGAATGTGTGGTGACGGAACAAAAACTGCAATACGGGTGCCGAGGTGGTGCTGGCAGGGATGGGGTTAATGATAAGCAAAGAAAAGAAAGAAAGCTTCATCGGGGGCCCACGATGAAGCCACAACGGTGAAACATATGTTGGGCAGGCTAAGCGTCACCACCTAGTGCGCTGGCTATATCGGAGAGGTCTGTTGCCTTTTCTCAGTTAGAGTGTTTTGGAGCCTTCTAAAGGAAGCACAGCACTCTGACTACTCTCCTATTTGTCATGGTTCCGAGTACAAGACACATACTTTGTGATCTTGAAATAGCTGTTTTGCTAAACATAACAGACCTCTAGGTTCATTTACCTTTGAACCTGTTGGTCTGGTACATATTTGTGTGTATATATCCGTATACTAGCATTAGCTGGCTCAACAAATATACTATATTATTTTGAGCACACACACTATATTAAGCTATACTCTCCATTTAGGTGTAGTCCTCAAACTATATAGAACTGTATTGGTATAACTACCACTGTTAGTATAATCATATAGCAGTGGGACATTCTGATTTAAAATAGTTATTCCTAGCATACACTGTTAGTTTGAACTAGGCATACAGTTACCTCCTCCATTTTTAATTTATTTTAATCACTTTGGTTCACGTTAGTTTTTTGCTGCAATAAATATATTTTAATCATTTATTAATAAATAGTAATTTTTAATATAGGTATAGGTGTTCTCTTGTGCGGCTATTAGGGAGATTTCTTTCGTTTCTTTGCTTACCAGTCCTAAGTCTATTTTATAGTGTGTGGGGAATATAGGCTAATAGAAAATAAAGTGCAGATTTTTAACCTATTTCCCATACCCAGAGTCTTATGACCTGGAATAGTATATTTTTTATTAACATTTGTGTTGGGTATAAAATGTACTGTTGTGCACGGTATTATGAAATGGGACTTTCAGAACCAATGATCTGAGTGAGTCGCTGGGCTACCAACTTGGTGCCAGCGTGTCTACCCAGACATCGGACATGAAAGTCACAGAGGATACCAGAGGTGTGAAGAGCATTTGGGCATGAGGTTTAGGCTTGAGTACCAACCAGTCACTCACCCAGTCACTCAGTCACCCACCCACCCAGTCACTCAGTCACTCACCCACTTTGTCACCCACCCAGTCACTCACCCACCCACCAAGTCAGTCATTCAAGTAACCCACCCACCCAGTCACTCAGTCAGTCACCCACCCAGTCACAAAGCCACTCGCCCACCTAGCCACTCAGTCACTCAGTCACACACCTAGTCACCCACCTACCCAGTCACTCAGTCACCCATAACCAGAAGACTTAGGGAAGTTAAAAGTATATATTTTATTAAACAGTGTGTTTAAAATACATAGATACTTGTGCACGGTATTATGAGCAGGTTCTTTCCGGACCGATCTTCTGGGTGAGTCACTGGGCTACCAGCTTGGTGCCAGCGTGTCTACTCAGACATTGGACATGAAAGCCACAGAGGATGCCAGAGGTGTGAAGACCATTTGGACAGGAGGGCTAGGCTTACGTACCCACATCCTGGGATGAATGGAAGTCCTCCGGACTACCATTTGCCCCACCAGAATTGGAGGAGCCTAACCCAGCAGGTGGTTTCTGAATAGCAAGTGGCTAAGGTGACAATCTTGCTCATGCCTCCGCTTGCTCGGCTTCAGAAGACTGGCATCATTCTGATTGGTTGGTAAGGGATTTCCCACACAGTGATTGGCTGTAGTATTTTGTGAATGAACTCCAAAATATTATAAGAAACCTTGGAGCCAACCATCTGGGAGATTCTCAAGTGCCAAAACAGTGGTGGGGTTTTTTGAAAAAGATGCCTCTGCGAGAATAGCAAAGAACCGGCTTCAGAGAAACCAAGGCAATATATTTTCTAAGTCCAGCTTTTTTGGGACCAAGTTATCAAAAACTAATAGAGTGGACGCGGCTGGGATTGCAAGCTGAATTTAGTTCCAGGACATTTGTGCCGGTCAAGGAAAAGCAGTTCCTCTGGAGAGAAGGGAGCGGTGGCGTCTGGAATTGCATGCCGATCTGGGTTCCAGGACATTTCGGGCTAAGTCCCGGTCAACTACTGTATTGCCGACGCAGACCGCACGGAGGCGTCCGCGCGCGGAGTGATCACATTGCCTTATGGCATTGATCGTGCCCATAGATGCGTAGGTGTGTGCGGCAGCAGGCGGAATCAGTTGAAACTGATTTCTTGGTGCGAGAATGTGTTTGTAAGGATGAGTTTCGCTGGCAGTAGATTTTCAAGGCTGTGCCTCAGGCTCAATTCCCATAAGTACAGTGATAAGATGTATTCTGTTGTTGTACAGAAGTACAGTGATAAGATGTATTCTGTTGTTGTACAGAATTATAGTGATACGATGTATTCTGTTGCTGTACAGAAGTATAGTGATAAGATGTAATCTGTTGCTGTACAGAATTGTAGTGATACGATGTATTCAGTTGTTTTACAGAATTGTATTGATAAGATGTACCCTGACGTAACTTGTTGTTGTATTTAGCGGTTTCATAACAGTTTTTACTAATTTTAGTGACCTTTAAAATGATCAACTTAGTATAGGGAGTAGCCCGCGTGATAACCACATGTATGCGTCACGTCATTATAATTTGCTTGGTAAACAATATTAGACTATGAAAATGAGAAGTGTGTATATAAAGCCTTATTGGGACCTCCCCTTGAAGAGTCTCTTGATGACTTTCCTGTGTAATCATTCAGTATGTGATAAGCAATAAATTACTCTGTCACTGTCCCTCCACTCTGGCACTGTCCCCCTCTCTGTCACTGTCCCACCTCTCTCTCCCTCCCTCTCACCCTTAAATACCCCTGTGTTCCTACAGACACAGCAAACCTCTCACCTTTCCTGCTGCATCAGAGAACCTGCTGATCCCAATAACTAAAGGTAATATATATTTCTGTCTGGGTATATATAATAAGAGGGGACAGGATATATGGGGAGGGGACAGTTCCCAATGTATGTTTATTTTCTGTTTGTTAAAGATACTGTAGATATTCAGCACACAGAGACACACACATACACAGACACACACACAAACAGACAAAAACACACAGACACAGACATGTTAATTGATAGTAAAAAAGACAGTAGTGGTACTCCTGGGTGTGCAAAAGGAGTCATATAATGCAGCACATGTCCCTCCTCTCTGTCTGTGTCTCTGTCTATCCTCTTTGTCTTTGTCTCTCCTCTCTGTCTCTGTCCTTCTCTTTGACTCTGTCCCTCTTCTCTCTGTGTCCCTCCTCTGTCTCTGTCCCTCCTTTTTGACTCTGTCACTCCTCTTTGACTCTGTCCATCCTCTTTGACTCTGTCCCTCCTCTATCTTTCCACTCTGCCACTGTCCCTCTTCTCTTTCCTTCTTCTGTCTCTCTCCCTCCTCCGTATCCCTGTCCCTCCTCTCTGTCACAGTTCCTTCTCCCTTTCCAACTTCTGTCACTGTCCCTCCTTTTCTACCTCTGTTCCTTTTTTTCTGTCTCTTTCTAAGCTTTAATGTCTCTGTCCCTCCTCCCTGCCTCTTCTCTCTTTCTCTGTATCTCCTCTCTGTCTCTGTCCCTCCTCTTGTACACTGACCCTCCCATCTATCTGTCACTCTTCGCTTTCTCTGTCCATCCTTTATGTCTCTATATCTCCTCTCTTTCACTGTCCATCCTCCGTCTTGGTCACTCTTCTCTGTCCCTGTCCCACTTCTCTCTCTGTTCCTCCTATCTTTCTCTATCCCTCCTCTTTGTCCCTCCTCTCTTTCTCTATCCCTCCTCTTTGTCCCTCCTCTTTTTCTCTCCCTGCTCTTTGTCCCTCATCTCAGTCTTTGTCCCTTATCTCTATCCCTCTTCTCTCTCATTGCTCATAACCTTTCCCTTACCATGTAACCGCTTCCTATATATCCTCCTACTATCCTATAGAACCGCTCACTATAACTCCTCCTATTGCTCCATATAATCACTCCCTATAACTCCTCCTTTTACCATATATATCCGCACCTTATAACTCCTCCTATTTCTATATATAATCACTCCCTATAACTCCTCCTTTTACCATATATATCCACACCTTATAACTCCTCCTATTACTAAATATAATCACTCCCTATAACTCCTCCTTTTACCATATATATCCACACCTTATAACCCCTCCTATTACTAAATATAACCGCTCCCTATAACACCTCCTATTACCATATATATCCGCACCTTATAACTCCTCCTATTACTAAATATAACCGCTCCCTATAACACCTCCTGTTACCATATATATCCGCACCTTATAACCCCTCCTATTACTAAATATAACCGCTCCCTATAACACCTCCTATTACCATATATATCCACACCTTATAACCCCTCCTATTACTAAATATAACCGCTTCCAATAACTGTTCCTCTTGCTCCATATAACCGCTCTCTAAAACTGTTCCTCTTGCTCCATTTAACCGCTCCCTATAACTCCTCTTATGACACCATATAACCTCTCTATATAACATCCTATTACTCCTTACAACCGCTGGGACAGGAGAGGGGCTGATGGAAATAAAAGTGCATCTTTCTGTTCTATGCTCCAAAGCCAGAGACTTAGGAAGGTATTAAAGTATATTTTATTAATACTGTGATAGTGCTCTAATGTTCTGTTGTGCACTGTATATGAGCTGGGACTTTCGGAACCGATGCTCACACAGACACTCAGGGCTGCCCGTAGGTGCCAGTAAGTCTGCTGGACATCGGAGTTCAAAGTTGTCAGAGGATGCAGGAGGTGTGAACGCCATTTGGGTAAAAGGGAAAGGCTCAAGTACCCAAGTCTGGGGCACGCTGGCAGTCATCTGGGCTGCCGTTTGTTCTGCCAGACTCAGGGGAGCCTGACCCAGTGGGTGGCATTGAATAACCAGGGACAGAGGTGGCAACCTTGCTTTTGTCTCTTGGCACATTCAGATTTACCGCTAAATCAGCTTTCTATACTGGCTTCGCTCTGATTGGCTGTTGAGAAAGTTCCCACGCGATGATTGGCTGATGAGTTTCCTGAGTGAAACTCAGAATACTATAAGAAACGTCTGAGCAAATCGGATTTGAGAGCTTCAGGTGATTAGAAGCGCTGACGTGTCACGTGGTGCGCGAGTCAGCCAATGAGGAGGGGAAGAGGAGGGGAGGAGGAGGGGGGGAGGTGGAGGAGGTAAGGAGTGCTGCTTGCCGGCATGTACACATCTACCACTGACACCAGTTAACTATCTCCCTCTCTCATTGCTGCATTAATGCAAAACGGAAATGTAATTTTGGAGCAAATGAAATCTTCTCAGAACTATACCTCCTCCTTTTGCCCCATATAACCACTTCCTATTACCCCATATAACCACTCCCTATACCTCCACCTTTTGCCCCATATAACGCTCCCTATAACTCCTTCTATTACACATATAACCCCTCCCTATAACTCCTCCAATCATCCCTTTTACCGATCCCTATAACTCCTCCTATTGCCCCTTTTAACTGCTCCCTATGCCTCCTCTTATTGCCCCATATAAACACTCCGTATAACTCCACCTATTACCTCTTCCTATAACTCCTCCTATTGACCCATATAACCGATCCCTATAACTCCTTCAATTACCCTATATAACCATACCCTATACGAGTTCATATTGCCCCATATAAATGCTCCCTACAGTATAACTCCATCTATTACCCAATATTACCTCTTCCTATAACTCCTCCTATCACCCCATATAACAGTTCCCTACAACTCCTCTTTTAACCACTTCCTATAACGCCTCTTATTGCCCATATAACCGCTCCTTATAACTCCTCCTATTGCCCCTTTTAAGTGCACCCTATACCTTCTCCTTTTGACCCATATTATCGCTCACTATAACTCCTCTTATTACCCCTTATAACCACTTCCTATAACTCCTCCTATTGCTGTTTTTTCCCCCAGAAATTCACCATGGGAAACATCCTCTTCAAACACTACACCCACATCTACAACAATTGTGGAAAACAGATCTCGGTGGTCATCACTCACCCCAACGGGCATAACGAGCCTAAAACAATCCTGGATGGGGAAGTCTGCGATGTGGCAACAAATTCTGGAACGGTCACCATCACCTTATATGACCCTGAAGTCCCTGACTGTCGGAAACCCGTAGAACAGAGACGCATCCTCTCCAATATCAACGTCATGATAACAAAGACCACTGCTGGGAAGCCAAAAATTGTCAGAGTCATATCTGGATCTACCAAGGAACCAGACCCGAAAGATAATCAATGAAGACAGATCCCCCTGTCTAAATGTGCTATTAAAATAGCTATGGGTGGGTGATAAGCTATGCACAATGATATATTAAATGGTATGATGGCTTACTGCTTGGAATCCAGTTCATTCATTGGTGGTCTTACTCATTAGAAGGATGTCTCATTTATTGGAAGGCTGTTTCATTTTTTGATGGGCAGTTTCCCTCATTGAAGGATGGTCTTACTCATTAGAAGGACATCTGACTCCATAGAAAGCAGTCTAATTTACTGTAAGGCTGTCTCTCTCATTGTTACATAATAAATCAGGTTGAAAAAAGGACACAGGTTCATCAAGTTTAACCTATGTTAAATTTCGATGACAGATAATTTCCCTATATTTGTATTTATAGTATATTATAAACAGAAAAAATAGGGGGCGCCAACAATCGGAAAATATTCTTTATATGATTATTCAATCAAAATTGTATTTATAAAATCTGCGCACTCACACATAAAAAATAAAAGGGGTTGTCAAGGGTTGATCTACGGCAGGAGTGGAACCCAGTGGCAGGAAAAGCAAGGAGCGTGGTCGGGGTCAAATGCAGAGGTCGGAGGAAGACGGCAGATAGCATGGTCAGGGTCACAAGCAGAGGTCGGCAATGAGGAGACTGGAACAGGACAATAGCAATAGCAACAGCAGTAAACACAGGAACCTAGCAGGAGCTGAGGATCCAGTATTAACAGGCACTGACAGACAGGATAGGGAAGTTTATATATGCAGGCTGAGAGGTATTGCACAAGAGCAGAGGTGTCAGGTTTCAGGGTCTGGAATGTTGCTTGAGAGAGCCAGCAGAGCAGCAGCAATCCCGATGGCCAAGCATGGGTACAGCAGGCTTAGAACATGACTGGTGTTTTCGCCTGATACATAAAACTCCAATCTCCTTTTTCCTGAATAACTGGCCAACTGCGATTGTGTGTAGTCCAATTTTCCTAACAAGGACCGGCTTGGCGCCTTCCTGGTCACTGCAGTGGGAAGTATAAATGTTTGTAGGTTGTAGTATTACTCAATACTATTGAGTGGCAGCGGTCTCAGCTCTGCTCCACGAGTACCTTCCCTTGTCTGACCGGCGTCCCGATTGCTGCGGTGCTCTCCTTTACCTGACGTCACCGGAAGAGGTAGATCCTCGTATGTATTCCAATGCGTTCCAAAACTTCACACTGATCGCCGAGTGCTGACTACAGGGAGACAGCTATGGAGGATTATGCCAACACTGTGTCTGCTGTGTAATCCAACGCGTTTCTCCACCTACTGTAGTTTCATCAGGGATAGTCTACATCCACATGGATTCTTCTTTTTAAACCGGAGGGTCATTTAGGCCCATGGTTTTTTCGTTTATTTTTTTTGATTGGTTTGTTATTAAATTAGCAATTTACTCAAATGAAACGCCGTGTATGAGTTCTTAATAAGTTAATTACTTAAATCGGTCAATAATAATCAAATGCTTATATACTTGCACAAAAGATAATTTTTGCCTTATTTTGACCTAATAATTTTTTTTAAATGTAATTCAATATATTTTCCCAAGACTCCCCAGTGAAAATAAAGGTGAACAATAGCGCTCATGCAAACAATGAATTACAATGAATTACAAAAAACCTGTGATAGAGTCCAAGGTAGTCCTGGAGCTGCCCAAAGAAGTGAATCTGGAATCTCCTACCCAGATTTGGTAATGTAGGGGAAAGACACCTCCTGGTAGAAAAAAGGGGGTCCTCTGGCGCGTTGCTCTGCTTGTGGCTCCACGGCGTTTAAAGCATGTAAAATAAAGGAGAGAAGAGAGGGGACCACAGTAAGGGACCAACACAGTGGTTATACACAGCTCTTCATTTGAATAAGGGGGGGGGAGTGGGGGTGGTTAGAAGATCAGTGGAGGTTGAAAGATAATGCTGTATGAGTGGAGACACACTCACATCAAATGTCTGATATCTTGAGCTGTTGTACTCTTCTCTTTATGTGACTGTATTTGTTGAGGGTGAGGAAAAGCCTCCTGGTATCCTCCTTAGCAAAAAATAGAAGGGAAAAAAATAGTGCAATAAAATTTATTAACAGTTGATAAAAGAGATTTAACACTTACAAGCGGCCGATAATTTCAAGCATAGAGAGGAGATGCTGCCAGACTCCACAACACAATCCCTGAAAGAAATGAAAGAAAGAAATGTTTCAGCCTCAGCAGACATTAAACAAAATGTATCTTTATTTCTAGTGAGTTTAATTTTTAAATCCAGACCGTTCAGTATAAGTTTCTCTTGAAAAAATATATCGCTATGTAGATGTCCCAGTAATTCTACGGCTTTACCACGCTCTGTCATTTGGGAACGCTTTGTAAAACCCTGGTTATCTCCACCCACTGTGCGGGTTTGGTGTTGCCCCGCTGTATCCTTGTAAAATAAACCGGTGGTAAACTGCGTGGATAATGCATCAGCGCTATAGTTCAGAATTGTTTCAATATACGCCCGATATGCGTACAGATTATTGGATTGCGATATGAGTCTGTCCCCCAAAGTTACATCTAACTGATTGAAAAGCGTTGCTATTGGATAATTGATTAGACTCACGCGTGCTCCATCAGCAATCGGTGTATTGTCCTGTTTGACGATTTTACACGTAATGTAAATCAAAGTATTATTGAGGTCGAAATAATGTTCCCCGTTGCCAGCGATATAAAACTCCAACGGTGCCGTTTCTGAAAGGGCGGCCAACGGTTGTATTTCCACATACAGACTTTTTTCTATGCTCGTCTGTGTAGGCTGTATTTCAAAGATATCCAGTTCAGATTTAGCGCATTCTATGGAGTTGGTGTGAATAAACGCCATGCTGAAATAACTTTTATTTATTTTTTTGTCTTGCCAAATGAATCAAAAGATGTCGTTTAAGTTCTGTCGCGAGGTTTTTTTCTTCTTTCTGACGTTGCGACTGCTCTTTTTGTTTTGATAACGGGTTGTGCTGGGTGGGAATGCAACGCTGCGCTTGCGTTTGCCTTTAGCACTGCTTCTACTGATGTACACGAGACCTGATCCGTCTTGTGCTGCACCACCCATTTTATTCGTCACAGCGGTTGAAACACGACCCACAACGTCTCTAGCGATATTTAGTGCTGCAGTTTTTACATGAGGTTTTACAATATCAAAGCCGCGCCTGAATAAAGGCACCGCCCGTCTAAAGAGACTGCGGAAAACGCCTGCTAATCCACGGCCGTACATATAAGGGCTCCCATGAAAACCCTGTAAGCCATTTCCCGCTTGTGCTCTATAGTACATACTGTAAACCTGTGGTTCTCCATAATTTTTAACAGCCACCATGTTGCCGGCCTCTCAATACAGAGAGCCTTTGCGCGGCCGAAAGTGTAGTTTTACAATGGCCTTCCCGTACTTGAATGAGACGTTCTTATTTTGGTCGTTCTTTATCTCAATTGTAATGCAATCGATGTGATATTTACTGACGGGTATGTAATCAGGCTTTATGTAGCGCTGCGTAATGATATCATTATTATTGCCGGTGATTTCAACAGTCCGCAGTAGGGGGACAAAACTGTGACCTACGCGTTGATGCATAATGATATCGGTATAAACAAATATTGTATAAAAGCCGTTTTTTATATCTGCACATATTTTATCACATTTTTCAATTTTATCGATATTATTAGAATCCAGGCCTAGAATGTTCATCATACGCTCTGAGGCTGTAAAGCGTTGTGAACCCGCAACAGATACTGTTCTTTCAAAGTCGTCATATTTCAATTTCACTTTACTGATGGCCATCGCCTCGTTAATAGACCTAACCAATTCATTAATATCACTATAATACCCCGCTTTTATCATGAAGTTTGATTTAATGGCATTTAGCGTTGATACATGTAATGTGCTGTCTGGCGCAGCGTTCCGTAACGGCGGCCTTAGTTGTGTTACAGATACGTTACCGTCCACGTTTTCAAATGTATTCCAAGTATGCGGATACTGTATTTCTGTTAAAGCAACCTCCCATTCACCTTTTAAAATAATGGGCTTGGCTAGTTTTGTCGTATAATTAGAAATGTCATTTTGGGGGAACGTTTCGTATGACGCATTACTAGGCAACGTTACATAAAAGGCAATATCCTCCATGGTGACGTCTTTTTACAAACGAGTTAGTTGTGCTTTTTCTATCCAGCTGTTGAATTTTGTAGGGTATCCACACCATTTAACGTAGTAGACGATTTTACGCCTTACGCTTTTTTGTTTTAATATCTTCTCAATTCTGTAAACGCGATTTAAATTCTTTGGTATTTTTTGTATCTCTTCAGCGTAGAATGAGCCTTCTATGGCCTCACCAGCGCTATCTGTAATCTTATACAGAGGTTTTACGCCTTTCGTGCGTACATCAGCAATAATAAATATTTCATCTGTAAAGCACTGTTCATAACCCTTTGTAAAAACTCCTTTATATTTTGATATCTGAACGTGGTCTCCAATTTTTAAAAGTGGCTTAAGTTTCTTAGAACACACATGTGACCTATAAATAGTATTCCAAACGGTGAGAGAATTCGCTTGTGTTACATCCTTTGGCGCACACTTAATGGTGCGATGTGGCGCGTGGTTATAGCTGTATATTAAGTCTGATAACACATCGATGTACCTGTGCGATTATGTGCTGTGAAAAAACGCCACATTTTCGTTTTTAATGTCCTATTAAAGCGCTCAACAATGGCTGCCTTAACGGCGTTGCCAGCGATGAAACTGTTAACGCCATATTTTTGGAGCAGTAAATTAACATTCTTATTCAAGAATTCTTTACCCCCGTCAGTTTGTAACTTTTGAGGAACCCGTCCCTCTAAAAAAATCTCCTGTAACGCATTAGCGACGCTTAACCCGTTTTTATTTTGCAACAATTTTGCCCAGGCGTATTTTGACAAAATATCGATAACCATCAGAATATAACGATTTCCGTCATTACACTTGGCAAAATCAATCATTGATACGAGATCGGCCTGCCACTGAGAATCAACATTGGAAACTAAAATCATATTCCTTTTGAAATTTTTTCGCGCCGGTTTGTATAACGAATAGACATCTTGCTCTGAAAGATCATTTTTGACCGTTGCGTTTGAAATACCGTATTTTTGTGCTGCATTATTTAAACTCTGTATGCCGCCAAAGGAACCAGGCGTTTTCAGCGTGTAATATATTTTTCGTAATTGCGCATCCGTTTTTTTTGAGCTTGTATGTCTATGCATTCTTTAATAGTGTTTCATAAATCAATATAATGCTTCTATGGTGTTTTCAGCCTCTGTTTAAAACTGTGCTGATATCCTGTTGAAACTCACATAAGGCATCACAACGGATATACCTCCTTTACTTCAAATGCTATCTCCCGCAGTTCAAAGCTCTTCCAAGTCTTTTGAAATGCCTTATTTACCTCTGTCAATGAGGATGTTCCCACGACACCTCTGCTCTCAATTAACAACCATGGTGTTTGTCTAGCTTCTTGTCATTATGTCCCCACACCATCTGCTAATGAGGTTATTGCTTCAATTGCTATGAAACGCTTTTCAAAAGCACTTCAAAGACTTTTGATATGCCTTACTTACTTTTTTACTTGTAAATACGAATTGTAATTATTTCCTGCTTGAAACTGTTGTAGCTTTTAAAAATAAAATAAACATTTTTGATTATACACTTGTACTTTTTTTAAGACATTGTATTGCTGTCCCTCTATACTATGTATCGTACTAACTCAACGACTCTAGATGATTTTAGTCTATTAAGGCCTTAACAGCCGTTTTACTTTTTTACTTGTAAATACGTCTTGTAATTATTTCCTGGTTGAAAACTGTGTTATCTTTTAAAAATAAAATAAGCAATTTTTGACTCTTATACAATTGTGCTTTTTATTTATATGTAACCCCCGACTGTTGCGTCTAATCCCTGTACCGTCTCTATACAAATAAAAAATATATACAAATAAAAAAATATATAAAAATATTATGTCTGGGGTGGGATTCGAACCCACGAGGACATACGTCCATTGGATCTTAAGTCCAACGCCTTAAACCACTCGGCCACCCTGACACTTGAGGGTTTAGCCTCTTAAAGCCGTATTCTGTCTGAATTAAAAAAAATGCTACGCCCTCTTTTCAACGTCTTTTGAACTTTTCTGACATGCGCACTGCGTTATTTCAGAATAAACATGACCAGACATGCCCCAGTATGAAAAAAACATGTTCGGGCATGCCCCAAACGCCTATAAACATGCCCGGACATGCCCCGCGTATGTATACGCCCCCTCCAATCTACGTCAACAGTACGCACCAATCACAAAAAAGAATAAAAAATACAACTCATAATAAAAAATGGATTCAGGGGGATGTCAACAGCGGTTTTTTGGCTTAGGGGGCGTCAACTGCGTTTTTTTTTGGCGTAGGGGGCGTCAACCGCGTTTTTTTGGCGCAGGGGGCGGCAACCTAAAAAAAATTGCGCAGGGGGCGGGGACGGATACGGATGGGGCGGGACCGGATACGGAAGGGGCGGGACATAGGGCGGGTTTAAGAACAAACGGGGCGGGGCTTAGGGGAAAAGGGGGCGTGGTACCTGTCAAAAAAAGTTTGACATAATGTATGCCTCCCTACTACTCACATTTAAACCATTCCTCAGACTCCCCAGTGTTTTAAATAATAACATAAGTGAGATTGGGTGGAACAACTCTCTATCAGTGTTTTTTGTTAATACTGTATCTCTACATAAAGCACAAATTAATTTCTTTCGTGAATAATCTACTAGATGGACATAAGCACTACTTTAACACTCTGTCATAGGAGATCAGGTTATTTACACCTTTTTACCAGGATCATTCATTGAGCAAAACAAGGTAGAGAAATAAATTGTAATTTATCCAGCATAAATTCGCTTGCACACAATGAAACACAAAATACAGACAAAAAGACACTTACTTTGGGGTAGGGTTGAAATCTAGACTCTCCTAGGTGCAGGGAACTCTTTGGGAGAGTTTTACCCTGAC
This sequence comes from Ascaphus truei, assembly GCF_040206685.1. NCBI lineage: Eukaryota > Metazoa > Chordata > Amphibia > Anura > Ascaphidae > Ascaphus > Ascaphus truei. Next base: position 648,666 of record NC_134502.1, on the reverse strand, counting down.
CGGGACTTAGCCCAGAATCTCCTGGAACCAAATTGGCATACAATTCCATACGCCACCGCTATGTTCTCTTCTGAGAACTTGGTCCCTCCTGACCGCGAGTCAGTCCAAATCTCCTGGAACGCAAATCGGCATAAAATACCAGCTGCGTCTGCTAAGTTCGATTTGAGAACTTGGGCGCAAAATGCTGGACTTCGTCTTTTTCAGGCAGGCTTTTCAAGCTTGAAATCAAAACCGGTTGCTTTGCTATTACAAACAAAGCATCTTTGAAAAGCCCGCCTGTGCTCTTTCGGCTCTGACACAAGGGAAACACACCATCTGATTGGCTTGCGGCTTCTTATAGTATTCTCTACTTCATTCACAAAAATGAAGCAGACCGGACAGCCAATCAACGCGTGGGAACTTTCTTAAGCAGCCAATCAGAGCGCAGCCAGGTAGAAAAGCCGGGATAGCGGGAAATTTTAAATTGTAATGTTGCTGACTGCAAGACAGGATACGGACCCACAAGGCAGGTGTAGGGAGTAATTAACCGACCTTGGCCTGGGATCAAAGGCCTGGGATGCAGGGATAGTCAGGTATGGTTCCGGGGTCGAGGCAGGCAAAGGGTAGTAAGGTCCTGCTCCAAGGTCGAGGCGGGCGGCAGGCAAGGGGTAGTCAGGTTCAGTTCCAAGGTCAAACAAGCAGCAGGCAAAACAAAGGCAATGCAGAGCTCCGACATGACAAGGTAACAAGTATTTTGCACGAGCACTGACAGGGAGCAACTGCCTGCTATTTAAAGGCCTGAAGCAGCTGCTGGAAATGACGGCCAAAGAGAGGCTGACTTTTTGTCAGGAAGTGAGGAGCAAGAATTGCTAGGAAGCAAGATGGCCATGGTAGCTTCAGTGAGGGTGAGGTTACTTCCTGTCAGCTGCCATCTTAGGTATCCAGACACATCCCTTGTAGAAATAGCCAAGGGACATGCGCCAATCCAATGCCACCCGCTGGGCAGGCACCCCTAGGTCTGGCAGAAAAAGTGGTATCCAAGAGGATGGCCATTGATCTCCGGACCTAGTACTCTGCCTTTCCCCGCTAACCAAATGCCGTTCACACCTCTGGGCATCCTCTGGCTGCTTTGAACTCCGATGTCCAGCAGAAAGACCAGCACCTATGGGTTTGCATGGGCTGACTGTTTGGATATCAGTTACGAATGTAAAACCCACTGAAATACATTTTAAAAAACACTGAGTCCCGGGGAACCCCTTCAGCTATGTGGAACTTTAGGTGAAGGTCTTGGGGGTACAGGGAACCAAAAAGGAAAAAGGTTGTCGTTTTATTTTGACCTGCCTTATTCCCCACACACTTTCCCTCTGACTCAGTCTGGGCTCTCAAAGTCTCCCCTCAACCTTATATATGGTTGGACACCCACAAACCCTATACGGGTGGTGGGTCACCCAGCCCAGTAAATGAAGTTATATTGGAAATGTGAAGCATCAGCTCTGCAGCCCACTGCTGGCTGCAAGTGCTGTAAATGTATTTTAATAGTCTGTGTGTCCCCCGCTAAGCATACGAGAACCACATCATTATGCTGAGTTACATTGTATCAGTTATGTATCGTGTGTGCGCATTGCAATAGTGTTTCGCTGCCAACCGCAAGAAAGGAAAAAGGTTTTTAAAAAACAGCAGCCTTGCACGTAGCATATAAGCAGCAAGCTAACTTTGGATAGGAATGTCCCCGATCTCTGATTTTTGCTATGCATACTGCTAAACTGTTTATGTTTTCTGTATTAGAAACTATCATAAGAAGTAATGAATGAAAGTCCCCTTTTTTAAAATGTATTAATATTATAAGGGTAAGGGGATATTCATTCAGGCCAGAGCATGAGGTGCCACTTAGGGTGTGAGTACTAGACTTTAAAATACATGGCATGAAATCCCAGTGAGTAAGCAATGCTTAATTAGACTCAGGTTTCTAAAGCCACACTGCCGATTCGGTTCCCCTGTGTCTGGTAGTTCAAAGAAACTGACCTTGTCAAGTGTTGAGTGGGGATGGGGAGAGGTAAATAGTTTTCCCTGACATATGTCCAGGTGTCAGGGGAAAGGCAGACAACTTGTCACCAGGGAAGTATGCTTGGCTAGGTATGCTAAGCAGCTTAAGGGCGAAGTTCACACATGCTCGCAGCATACCTTGAAGCCTCTGCCAGGCTCCCTGAATTGTGGGCGAACTTTGCCAATAGGTGGGACATTTTGTTCCCACGCCACAATTGGTTGCACAGTGTAAAGATAGGACTTGTGAGGTTTTAAAAATCTGTGCAGCCAGTCAGGAGGTAGATTCAACATGCTGTAAAAAGATTCACCTGAGCTTCTATCTAAGATCTTTTCTGTAACCAGAGTTACCATTGTAATTAACTAAGTGTATTTTCATATTATTTTGTAAATAAGCTGTGTATGTTCATTGTGTGAATAAATTACAATTTAGTTTATCTCACGTTTTGCTCAATCAAAGGATCCAGGTATTTTTTTGTTAAAAGTATTGGTCTCCTGTGACAGTGACACACCACCAGACTTCCCTTCTTCAGCACAGACCAGAAAGGTAAATGGGGCATAGGGATGTGAGGTGTCCCTGAACTTTTCAAGGGGTCCCTAGGTTAAGGGGGATGCCCAATTAATGCTCAGATCACCCCAAACCTATATAGGGGTTCTGGTGTGCTCCAACAATACATAAGGTTGTGAGATATTATTTATAAGTGTGTGGGGAATATGGATAGTAAGATTAAATATGCAACCTCTTTTTCTATTCCCCATAACCAAGAGATTTAGAAAGTTTGAAGTTTATAGTTTATTAAGCATTGTGATTTAAAAGTTATATGCTTGTGCACTGTGGTATGAGCTGGGACTTTCAGATCCAAAGTTCTGAGAGACCATTTGGTGCCATCAAGTCTCTTCAGATTACGGACATGAAAGCCTCTGAGGCTGTCAGGTGTGAAAGCCATTTGGGGACCGAAGTTAACCTCAAGTACTCATGTCCTGGGGTGAATGGAAGTCATCGGACCACCATTTGCCCCAACCCAGGCTTTGAGTTGCCTAACTCCGCGGGTGGCTTCTACCTGACAAGTGGCAAAGGTGCTAAGTTGGCGCATGCCCTTGTTAGATTCTGAATCTATGCATGCCCGGCTTCAGTAGACTGACAGCGCTCTGATTGGCTGGTAAGAAAATTCCCACGCTCGGATTGGCTGTAGTGTTTCATGAATGAACTTAGAAATACTATAAGAATCCCTCAGCCAATCCGGACATCAGATTCTAAGCGCCAGAACAGCAGGAGAAAAATTTGAAACATACAAAAGATGCTCTCACAGAAATAGCAAAGACGCCGGCTTCAGAAATCCGAGGTGAAATATTTTCTAAGTCCAGGTTTTTGTGGCCAATTTCTGAGAATAGAAAATACCGGTCGCGGCCAGGATTGCAAGCCGATTTTAGTTCCACGACGATCGGAGCTAGCTCCCGGTGAACTTATTTCAGCACCACCGGAGCAGATACAGCGGTGGTGTCAGGAACTTCATGCCGATTTTAGTTCCAGGAAAGTACTGGATATGTCCCGCTCAACTAAAGACTCTTGTATTTCGTTTTATTTTATCTTGGAAAGTCTAGTTTTTTGCCCAAGTCCCAAGTAAGTGTGTCTCTTTTTATGCAGTTTGTGTTCCACTGTGTGCATGCCTTTTCATGCGAGTAAATTCTCAATTTATTTCACTTATCTTGTTTTGCTCAATGTATGATCCAGAAATAGAGGTGTAGATACCTGCCCTCCCGTGACAATGATCCTGGTATAAAAGGTGTACAATACACCTGGTCTCCCATGACAATCACTTCCTACACTCCCCCCGCCCTCACTGACCTGTAGGAGAGGTATAGTGATAACTCACCTATTTAACTTTTTGAGGTGTTCACCTTTGTGGTCGTCCGATTAGGTGGTTCTAACAGTATGTCGGGGGTAACCCCAAATCTTGTACGGGTCTCTGAGTTCCAGGCCCCAAAAATATGGCCTCCCTGTGATGGTGAAGGCATCCCCAGGCCATTAATAAAGGCATGTGGCCCGGCTGGGTGCCCCTGAACCAGGTTGGGAATTGTAGAGTGACAGCTCTACATAATGGTAATAATACTGTAAATGTATGTGAAATGCCTGTGTCTCTTCCCCAGGAATATGGGGATGAGATTAATACCGTGTAACAACTGTACAAACCAGGAAACAGGGTCACCGGAGTCATAGTGGGTAAGGGTAGAGTGTCAGCTCTGCAGCCCACTGATGCCGACAACCCTGTAATTATGTTAGTACAGTCTGTGTGTATCCCGTCAGGTATAAGGGGCACACAAGTATAGATTACGTGACTGGGTTCCCCTGAGTCAGTTAAAGTGACGGCAGAGTGTCAGTTCTGCAGCCCAGGGCTGACTACAGTCCTAGTAATCTGCATTAATGTGTTTAAAATGCGCCCGCTAGGAATAAGGGGCCTCTGGAAATGTTTAAAGGGTTAATTGGGTAAGCGTGCCTGTGGTTATGTGGTCGCGCCCGGCATTACAACACTGTATCAATGGTTTACCGCAGACAAGCAAGGAAAGCCGTAACCGCAAGTTAAATTGGTTAAGTGGTCTGCGGTCAGGAAGAGATGCCGGGTTGCAACATTGTATAATGTGGTTTCCTCCTTCAATTAAGGTCAATTGGTAAAGTACATCTGCGGTTATCGATTGAGGCCGGGGATTGCAACATTGCATCCCGACCTCAAACCGCAGACAGAGAAAAAGTTAAACCACACACCACATCATAGCCCTCACATATTTAAGCAACTAACTTTGGATAGGAAGGTCCTATCTTTCTAATTTTTGGTGTGCAGAGTGCTAGGGGTTAGACATATAATATAGTATAGTTATAAGAACTGTAAAATTGATTTCAAAGCATAACTGAGAAATAGCTTGGAGTTTAGTACTTCAAAGTTATAGGAACCTGGACATTTACATTTCAGTCAGGCAGGACAGCGGATACATTAAGCAGTCACTATTGTTATTTATGATCAGGGATGAGTCATGTACAATGTAAGTCCGGACTTCTGAGACTCCCTGTGGAGCCGGCTCCAGAGTGTCTGCAAAAGTTTGTGGCTTCAAAATACACCGACCTGGTGAAAGTGTGAAATGTCAGGAAACGTATATAAACAGTTTGCCTAGCAGATGTCCGGGCATCCTGAAGGAAGGTAGACTTTCTGCCGCCGGGCAAGGGGCTTGGTCAGTTATGCTAAGCGGGTTAAGTGTGAGGTTAGCGCATGACCCTTATCATACCGTGAAGCCCTTTGCCTGATTGCAGGAACTACTGGCAAACTTGCCATTGGGTGGGAATTTGCTTCCCACACCAAGATTGGCTGTGTATTACCCAGATAGGCTTGGGAGGGTGTTGTAAGCCCGTGCAGGCTATCGGGTGTGTGTTCGACAGTGTTCATCTGTGTGACATCGGAAAGGACAGCGTGCAGTACAAAGATGTTTCATCGCAACCAAGTTTTGTACCCCGGTGTAAAAGTTCATTAAAACGAAGGACTTGTAAACGAATTCTGCAAGCGCAGAACGAAGATACTTCTTTTGGCGGAGAAACAGGGGCTGCAGCGGCGCCCCTAGCCAAAGACAGTTTTTGCGTCTCTTGTTTGCGTTTTAACCCCGCTCCTGGGAATTAATACCTGGAGACCGCATTTCGGGGATTTTCGTTCTGGAAACCAATTATTTCGTTTTACCCCATTCCAGTAAGTGTTATTTCGTGTTATCCTGTAAATCAAGCTGTGTGTGTTTCTCTCGTGAATAAATACAATTTATTTTATCTCACGTTTTGTCAATCAAAGGATCCAGGTATATTTTCGTAAGGTAAGCACTGGTCTCCCGGGACCCAGCCCAACTAGACCTCAAACCCAAATGAGTAGTTTTTGCCTGGATATTGTCCAAAATGTTCTTTTTGCCTTATCAGTCCAGTATCTGAATGTTTTTAATCGACTTTGACTGGCCCAGTGCTAGGACTGCATTGAATTTGCGGTCATTCCCTGGAGAAAGAAACACATACACAACAAAACAAGAGGGAGTGCTGATTTCTAACACTAAAATAGCTAGCAGCCTATGTTATAACTCTGACCCCCAGGTCAGCAGACAGAAATGGAAGTGATGTTATATCCCTGGCGATATAACATCACTTCCATTCCCTGGAGAGCTTCAGATCCCCACAGCCGTCTTGATAAGACTGTACCTTTTTTTTCATGTGTGAGTGCACAGATTTTATATATACAATTTTGATTGAATAATCATATAAAGAATATTCTACATTGTTTGCGCCCCCCTTTTTTTTCTTCCGTTTTCTATATACTATATAAACAAATAATAGGAAAATTATCTGTCATTGTATTGTATGTCTTTATTTATATAGCGCCATAAATGTACATACACTGGCGACACACTTTATTCGAGCTCGGCTAGTCCCACGAATTCGGGTATACTCGGGTGTATTGAGGTTTGTGACTGTTTTCTGCCCGAGTGCATTGAGGTATTTTCTAGGCAGGGATTGAAGCATTTTATTCCCGCTGGCTGCAATACTGCACAGTATATATATATATACTGCATTACAATTCATGAATTTATGCCATCTGGTAGACACGCGAAGCATTGCAGCCTATTAAATCCTAATCATTATCATTTAACAGATCAGCCGCCCGTTAGCCAGGCTGGGAAGGCAAATGCAACGGGGCTTGTCAGAGGTGAGGAGCGGTGCATTCCAGGTATCTGCCAGGTACAAACTGGGCATTTGCTCGAATAAAGTGTGTCGGTGCAGTAGCACTTCCAAACAGTAATACATGTTGCAATCATATAAATAACAGATAATATAAATAACCGGTCATGGGAATAAGTGCTTCAGACATAAAAGTAACATTAAGGAAGAGGAGTCCCTGCCTCGAGGAGCTTACAGTCTAATTGGTAGGTAGGGGAACATATAGAGACAGTACGAGGGAATTCTAGTAAGTGCGTCTATAGGGGGCCAAGCTTTATGTACTGTCCCGGCCAGCTTTATTCTAAAGCTTGCCGGGTGTATCTCGGGCTGACAGCGGGGATTTTCTCCGTTTAAAACGGAGTTTCCCGCGCGGTGGCCGCTTCAATAAATAAGCGCTAATGGCGCTTATTATTGAAAGCGCCCGAGGCGCGGGAAAACCAGCCGAAAACGGCCGAAGATTGCCGCGCGCCGTCCGCAGCTATTTTTAAGCTGCGGATGCAGCCGCATTAGCTTTAAGCTGGCTGGCAGTGTATCATGAGTCCAGGATTATCCACAGTGCTATCCATATGCTTCTTTAAGCAAATGTGTCTTAAGGTGGGTCTTAAGGTGGATAGAGAAGGTGCTAGTCGGGTACTGAGGGGAAGGGCATTCCAGAGGTGCGGGGCAGTCAGTGAGAAAGGTTTAAGGCGGGAGAGGGCTTTAGATACAAAGGGGGTAGAGAGAAGACATCCTTGAGCAGAACGCAAGAGTTGGGATGGTGCATAGCGAGAAATTATCGCTGAGATATAAGGAGGGGCAGAGGAGTGTAAAGCTTTAAAAGTGAGGAGGAGAATTGAGTGTGAGATGCGGGATTTGATCGAAAGCCAGGAGAGGGATTTCAGGAGGGGAGATGCAGAGACAGATCATCGAACTTTAACATGGGTTTAAACTTGATGAACATATGTCTTTTTTTAACCTCATTTACTATGTAACTACTGTATGTAACAATGAGAGAGACTGCCTTACAGTGAATTAGACTGATTTATTTGGGGTCACATGTCCTTCTAATGAATAAGACCATCCTTCAATGAAGGAAAATGCACACCCAAAAATGAGACAGCCACCCAATGATTGAGACATCCTTCTAATGAGTAAGACCACCAATGAATGAGACTGCCTTCCAATGAATGAAACATCCTTCCAATGAATGAGACATCCTTCTAATGAGTAAGACCACCAATGAATGAGTGTGGATTCCAAGCAGTAAGCCATCACACCATTTAATATATCATTGTGCACAGCGTATCACCCACACATAGCTATTTTTACAGCACATATAGAAGGGGGATCTGTCATCATTGATTGTCGTACGGGTCTGCTTCCCAGAGAGTCCCAAATATGACTCTAACAATTTTTGGCTTCCCAGTAGAGGACTTTACTATTGTGACGCTGACATTGGAGGGGACGTTTCTCTGTCCTACTGGTTTCGGATTTGCAAGATTTTCTGGGTCATTGATGCTGATGTTGAACATTCCCGGATCTATTGACAAATTGCACACTGTCCCACGCTGGATCAATATACGCTCTTTATGCCCGCCTGGGTGAGTGACGACCACTGAGACATCTTTTCCATAATTGTTGGAGATGTGGGGGCTGTGTTGGTTCCCCATGGGGAATTTCTGAAAAATGATCAATAATAAATATGAGATGATATTGATATAGCCAGGAGGCGGATATATATATATATATATATATATACATATATATATATATATATATATATATATATATATATATATATATATATCCCAAAGCACTTTATTCCCTGTGACAATCCTTTCCTCTGTTTAGTGAATCAACATTGTTCTGTGATGTGATGTGATTTGGGAGTCAGTCCTCTAAAGTGTTAATTGGATTATGTGACTGTATGTACTCATTTCTAAGATACCAGACTTGTAATGGGATTTGCATGTGAGTTGCATTTCTTGGAAGGGACTCTGTGATTTAATCAACCGAGGTTCCTGCAGATAAATCTGTATTGAGACACTGGTTGGAGCGTGGAGGTGTTACAGGCAGTTGGTGAGTGTGAAAGAGTGGACAATCAGGTTTTTTCTGATTGGCCAACAGCCCCCCTCCGATGTTAAAGGATAGCCACCAAGGGGTATATAAGGAACACTGCTGGTCAGAGCAGGAGTTAGTTATCCCACAGAGGGAGAGAGACACTCTGGGAAGTTCTGTGGAGATTCCCTCAGGGGACCATCTGAGAGACACTCTGGGATGTAGTGTGCAGATTCCCTCAGAGGACCATCTGAGAGACACTCTGGGAAGTAGTGTGGAGATTCCCTCAGGGGACCATCTGAGAGACACTCTGGGATGTAGTGTGGAGATTCCCTCAGAGGACCATCTGAGAGACACTCTGGGAAGTACTGTGGAGATTCCCTCAGGGGACCATCTGAGAGACACTCTGGGATGTAGTGTGGAGATTCCCTCAGTGGACCATCTGAGAGACACTCTGGGATGTAGTGTGGAGATTCCCTCAGAGGACCATCTGAGAGACACTCTGGGAAGTACTGTGGAGATTCCCTCAGGGGACCATCTGAGAGACACTCTGGGAAGTACTGTGGAGATTCCCTCAAGGGACCATCTGAGAGACACTCTGGGAAGTAGTGTGGAGAGCATCTGAGAGACTATCTGAGAGACAGAGAGACTGAGAGACATTCTGTGAAGGAGTTTGAATCTTGACAGTGACCAGCTGGCGATACATGTCAGAGGCTCTGCTGTGTGATCAGCACTCTGATATCCTCGACGAGAAGCGGACAGGGCAAGCCTTCTTGAAGCAGGACCCTGCACCTAGTGAGGCTAGAGTCTCCTCCCCAGGCCCCCAGTTGGTATTGTATCTTGTTTTGTGCATCTTTGTTGTGTCTGCCGGCGTGCCATAATAAACCCCATTTTATTCAACAACTTTGTCCTGTCTGGCGCTGGTGATTCCGGTGGTTTCGGTGTAAACGTACTGGTCTCCCGTCACATAGACATGGAACTGTTAACATATATAATATATATCTATATATACACAGTGGTGCGAATAAGAAAGTACACCCCCTTTGAATTCTATGGTTTTACATATCAGGACATAATAACAATCATCTGTTCCTTAGCAGGTCTTAAAATTGAGGTAAATACAACCTCAGAGGAACAACAACACATGACATATTACACCGCGTCATGATTTTTCCGTGTATCTCGAAAGCTCGCTGAAATAAAAGCATTTCGTTAGCCACAGAACTGCATCATCTATTCGCTTTTGATTTTATATGTATATATAAAATCAAAAACGAATAGATAAAATTAATTATATATATATATATATTTAAAAAATCAAAAATGAATAGATAATGCAGTTCATATATAATATCGATATAGATATCGATATCGATATCGATATCGATATCGATATCGATATCGATATCGATATCGATATCTATATCTATATCTATATCTATATCGATATCGATATCGATATAGATATCGATATAGATATCGATATAGATATCGATATAGATATCGATATAGATATCTATATAGATATAGATATCTATATACAGTGTTCGACAAATCACCCAAAAATCTACTCGCCCAACCAAAAAATCTACTCGCCACCTAGTCCCGCCCCCAACTCCGCCCCCTAGTCCCGCCTCCAACTCCGCCCCTAGTCCCGCCCCCAACCCCGCTTTAAAATAAAATATATAAATAAAATACATTTAATAAATTCCTAGTCAATGTGTGTGTCAATGTCGGATCTAGAAATTAAAGCCAGATGTGAATGACTAGTTTCCTGAAGTCCTTAACCAGTGTCTGGACGTCGGCGCTTCACAGAGAGAGACAGACAGACAGACAGACACACACACACAGAGCGGCACACCCACACACACAGAGAGAAAGAGAGACACACAGAGAAAGAGAGAGAAAGAGAGACACACGGAGAAAGAGAGAGAAAGAGAGACACACACACTGAGAGAATGAGAGACAAAGAGAGAGTGCGACAGAGAGAGCGAAGAAGAGAGTGCGACAGAGAGGAAGAGAGTGCGACAGAGAGGGAGACAGAGACAGAGAGAGGGAGACAGAGAGAGGGAGAGGGAGACAGAGGAGGGAGAGGGAGACAGAGAGAGAGAGGGAGAGGGTGACAGAGAGAGGGTGACAGAGAGGGAGAGGGTGACAGAGAGAGGGAGAGGGTGACAGAGAGAGGGAGAGGGTGACAGAGAGAGGGAGAGGGCGACACAGGGAGACGGAGAGGGTGGGTCACACAGGGAGAGGGTGACACGGAGAGGGAGGGTGACAGGGAGCGGGACAGGGTGACACAGGGAGAGGGTAACACAGGGAGAGGGTAAGAGGGTGACACAGGGAGAGGGTGACACAAGGAGAGGGAGAGGGTGACACCGAGAGAGGGTGACACAGGGAGAGGGAGGGTGACACAGGGAGGGTGACACAGGGAGGGTGACACAGGGAGAGGGAGGGTGACACAGGGAGAGGGAGGGTGACACAGGGAGAGGGAGGGTGACACAGGGAGAGGGAGGGTGACACAGGGAGAGGGTGACACAGGGAAAGGGTGACACAGGGAAAGGGTGACACAGGGAAAGGGTGACACAGGGAAAGGGTGACACAGGGAAAGGGTGACACAGGGAAAGGGTGACAGGGAGAGGGAGGGTGACACGGGGAGAGGGAGGGTGACACACGGAGAGGGAGGGTGACACAGGGAGAGGGAGGGTGACACAGGGAGAGGGAGGGTGACACAGGGAGAGGGTGGGTGACACAGGGAGAGGGTGGGTGACACAGGGAGAGGGTGGGTGACACAGGGAGAGGGAGGGTGACAGGGAGAGGGAGGGTGACACAGGGAGAGGGAGGGTGACACAGGGAGAGGGAGGGTGACACAGGGAGAGGGAGGGTGACACAGGGAGAGGGAGGGTGACACAGGGAGAGGGAGGGTGACACAGGGAGAGGGAGGGTGACACAGGGAGAGGGAGGGTGACACAGGGAGAGGGAGGGTGACACAGGGAGAGGGAGGGTGACACAGGGAGAGGGTGACACAGGGAAAGGGTGACACAGGGAAAGGGTGACACAGGGAAAGGGTGACACAGGGAAAGGGTGACAGGGAGAGGGAGGGTGACACAGGGAGAGGGAGGGTGACACAGGGAGAGGGTGGGTGACACAGGGAGAGGGTGGGTGACACAGGGAGAGGGAGGGTGACAGGGAGAGGGAGGGTGACAGGGAGAGGGAGGATGACAGGGAGAGGGAGGGTGACAGGGAGAGGGAGGGTGACAGGGAGAGGGAGGGTGACAGGGAGAGAGGGAGGGTGACAGGGAGAGGGGGAGGGTGACACAGGGAGAGGGAGGGTGACACAGGGAGAGGGAGGGTGACACAGGGAGAGGGAGAGGGTGACACAGGGAGAGGGAGAGAGAGAGAGGGTGACACACTCACAGACACACAGACACTCACTCAAACACACACACACACACACACACAAAACTCACCTGCACGGCAGTGGGCCCCCCACACGGCAGGAGGGGTCGCACATGGCAGCGGGGGCAGCACCGGGTGAGGGATTTCCCCTGCTTAAAGCAGGCTTAGAGCAGGGAGTAGCTCCGGTTAGGGGATTTCCCCTGCTTAGAGCAGGGAGTAGCTCCGGTTAGGGGATTTCCCCTGCTTAGAGCAGGGAGTAGCTCCGGTTAGGGGATTTCCCCTGCTTAGAGCTGAGCTGGCCATCAGAGCAGGAGAAGAGCAGGGCTGATGGATTGCCCGATGGGAGGGGGGGGCGGATTGCCCGATGGGAGGGGGGGGCGAATGGCCCGATACGAGGGGGGGCGGATGGCCTGATGGGAGGGGGGGGCGGATGGCCCGATGGGAGGGGGTAGCGGATGGCCCGATGAGAAGGGGGGGTGGATGGCCCGATGGGAGGGGGGGCAGATGGCCCGATGGGAGGGGGGGGCGGATGGCCCGATGGGAGGGGGGGCGGATGGCCCGATGGGAGGGGGGGGCGGATGGCCCGATGGGAGGGGGGAGAGGATGGCCCGATGGGAGGGGGGGAGGATGACCCAATGGGTGGGAGGGGGGGGGGGATGGCCCGATGGGTGGGAGGGGGGGTGACAGATGGCCTGATGGGAGGGAGGCAGGGGGCGACAGATGGCCCTGCAGGGGCCTGAGGCAGACAGGCGTGGAAGCGGCTGGCTGCCGGAAGGGGGAGGAGTGGAAGCGCTGAGGAGGGAGGCCACTGCTCAGAGAGCCGGAGGCGGGGTAATCTCCACCAACAACATGAGCCCGCCTCCGGCTTTTTTTTTTTTTTTTCTCCAGCGCGAGCGCGGGATATTTAAAAAATACACGTGTGCTGCTTGGGCCAATATTTACTCGCCCGGGGGTTAAATCCACCCGCCCCGGGCGAGTAAATGTATATAATTGTCGAACACTGTCTATATAGATATAGATATAGATATAGATATAGATATAGATATATAGATATACTAGCTGAGAGCCCCGGCGTTGCCCGGGATGTTTGTGGTGTGGGGGTGGCATTTGGGTGGGGAGTGGTCCACGCGGCCCATGGCAGTGTGCGGTGGTACTGCTGCTGTGGCTGTACTGATGGTGATTGTATCGGTGTGCTGATTTGGGAGGGTTTGTTGCTGATGTGGGGGTGCGGATGTGGGTGTGCCGATGGGGAGGTGCGAAGGTGCCAATGTGTGGGTGCTGATGGTGTTGATGGGGGCTGGGAATGGTGGGGAGCCGAGAATGCCAGTGTGCTGGGGGGGGGGGGGTGGGGCATGGGATACCGGTGTGCTGATGTGGTGGTGCTGGGGATAGTGTATGTGTGTGTATACGTGTGTGTGTGTGTATATATACACACGTGTGTGTATACATGTGTGTATACATGTTTGTGTGTGTGTGTGTATACATGTTTGTTTGTATACATTGTGTATGTGTACGTGTGTGTGTGTATACATGTGTGTGTGTGTGTATACATGTGTGTGTGTGTATACACGTGTGTGTGTGTATACATGTGTGTGTGTGTATACACGTGTGTGTGTGTATACACGTGTGTGTGTGTGTGTGTATACACGTGTGTGTGTGTATACACGTGTGTGTGTGTGTATACATGTGTGTGTGTGTGTGTGTGTATACACGTGTGTGTGTGTGTGTGTATACACGTGTGTGTGTGTGTATACACGTGTGTGTGTGTATACACGTGTGTGTGTGTGTATACACGTGTGTGTGTATACACGTGTGTGTGTGTATACACGTGTGTGTGTGTACACGTGTGTGTGTACACGTGTGTGTGTGTACACGTGTGTGTGTGTGTACACGTGTGTGTGTGTGTACATGTGTGTGTGTGTGTACACGTGTGTGTGTGTGTGTGTACACGTGTGTGTGTGTGTGTACACGTGTGTGTGTGTATACATGTGTGTGTGTGTGTGTATACATGTGTGTGTGTGTGTATACACGTGTGTGTGTATACATGTGTGTGTGTATACACGTGTGTGTGTGTGTATACACGTGTGTGTATACACGTGTGTGTGTGTATACACGTGTGTGTGTATACACATGTGTGTGTGTGTATACACGTGTGTGTGTGTGTATACACGTGTGTGTGTGTGTGTATACACGTGTGTGTGTGTATACACGTGTGTGTGTGTGTATACACGTCTGTGTGTGTGTATACACGTGTGTGTGTATACACGTGTGTGTGTATACACGTGTGTGTGTATACACGTGTGTGTGTACACGTGTGTGTGTACACGTGTGTGTGTGTGTACACGTGTGTGTGTGTGTGTACACGTGTGTGTGTGTGTACACGTGTGTGTGTGTGTGTGTACACGTGTGTGTGTACACACGTGTGTGTGTGTGTACACACGTGTGTGTGTGTACACACGTGTGTGTGTGTGTGTACACGTGTGTGTGTGTGTACACGTGTGTGTGTGTACACGTGTGTGTGTGTGTGTGTGTGTACACGTGTGTGTGTGTGTGTGTGTACATGTGTGTGTGTGTGTGTACACGTGTGTGTGTGTGTACACGTGTGTGTGTACGTGTGTGTGTGTGTGTGTACACGTGTGTGTGTGTGTGTACACGTGTGTGTGTGTGTGTACACGTGTGTGTGTGTACAAGTGTGTGTGTGTGTGTGTACACATGTGTGTGTGTACACGTGTGTGTGTGTACACGTGTGTGTATACACGTGTGTGTGTGTGTACATGTGTGTGTGTGTACACGTGTGTGTGTGTGTACACGTGTGTGTACACGTGTGTGTGTGTGTGTGTGTGTACACGTGTGTGTGTACACGTGTGTGTGTGTGTGTGTGTGTGTACACGTGTGTGTGTGTGTACACGTGTGTGTGTGTGTGTACACGTGTGTGTGTGTACACGTGTGTGTGTGTGTACACGTGTGTGTGTGTGTGTGTGTGTACACGTGTGTGTGTGTGTACACGTGTGTGTGTGTTTGTACACGTGTGTGTGTGTGTACACGTGTGTGTGTGTGTGTGTACACGTGTGTGTGTGTGTGTGTACACGTGTGTGTGTGTGTACACGTGTGTGTGTGTGTGTACACGTGTGTGTATACGTGTTGTGTACACGTGTGTGTGTGTGTGTACACGTGTGTGTGTGTGTGTACACATGTGTGTGTGTGTGTGTGTACACGTGTGTGTGTGTGTACACGTGTGTGTGTACACGTGTGTGTGTACACGTGTGTGTGTGTACACGTGTGAGTGTGTACACGTGTGTGTGTGTGTGTACACGTGTGTGTGTGTGTGTGTACACGTGTGTGTGTACACGTGTGTGTGTGTGTGTGTGTACACGTGTGTGTGTGTGTACACGTGCGTGTGTGTCTACGTATACTTGTGTGTACGTGTCTGCGTGTCTACGTGTGTCTACGTGTGCCTGCGTGTCTACGTGTGCCTGCGTGTCTACGTGTGCCTGCGTGTCTACGTGTGCCTGCGTGTCTACGTGTGCCTGCGTGTCTACGTGTGGCTGCGTGTCTACGTGTGGCTGCGTGTCTACGTGTGCCTGCGTGTCTACGTGTGCCTGCGTGTGCCTGCGTGTCTACGTGTGCCTGCGTGTCTACGTGTGCCTGCGTGTCTACGTGTGCCTGCGTGTCTACGTGTGCCTGCGTGTCTACGTGTGCCTGCGTGTCTACGTATGCCTGCGTGTCTACGTGTGCCTGCGTGTCTACGTGTGCCTGCGTGTCTACGTATGCCTGCGTGTGTATGTGTACGTGTGTGTGTCTACGCGTGTGTGTCTACATGTGTGTGTATACATGTGCCTACGTGTGTGTGTATATACATGTGTGTGTACGTGTGTATACGTGTGTGTACGTGTGTGTACGTGTGTAGGGCAGGGAGGGTGGGGGCGAAGGGCAGGGAGGGTGGGGGCGAAGGGCAGGGAGGGTGGGGGCGAAGGGCAGGGAGGGTGGGGGCGAAGGGCAGGGAGCGAAGGGCAGGGAGGGTGGGAGCGAAGGGCAGGGAGGGTGGGAGCGAAGGGCAGGGAGGGTGGGGGCGAAGGGCGGGAGCGAAGGGCAGGGGTGAAGGGCAGGGAAGGGGGGGGTGAAGGGCAGGGCCGGGGGGGGGGGGGTGAAGGGCAGGGCCGGGGGGGGGAGGGTGAAGGGCAGGGCCGGGGGGGGGCAGGGCCGGGGGGGGTAAAGGGCAGGGGGGGGGTGAAGGGCAGGGCCAGGGGGGGGGTGAAGGGCAGGGCCGGGGGGGGGGGGGTGAAGGGCAGGGCCGGGGGGGGGCAGGGCCGGGGGGGGGGTGAAGGGCAGGGCCGGGGGGGTGATGGGCCGGGGGGGGGTGAAGGGCAGGGGGGGGGGGGGGTGAAGGGCAGGGGGGGGTGAAGGGCAGGGCCGGGTGAAGGGCCAGGGCGGGTGAAGGGCCAGGGGGGGGGGGTGAAGGGCCAGGGGGGGGTGAAGGGCCAGGGCGGGGGGGGGGGTGAAGGGCCAGGGCGGGGGGGGGGGTAAAGGGCCAGGGCGGGGGGTGAAAGATCTCTTCCCGTGCGGTTACTTACCTCGCACCGGGCCGCGCTCCTCCTCGGGTTCCTCGGCGGTTCCCCCCGGCGATGCGGAGCTGAGACGCTCAGGTGAGGGGGGGTGTGGGCCGCGGCCCGTGCAGCTCCCGACAGAGACAGCTAGGCCTGAGAGCCGGAGCAGCTCGCGCGGGGATGGGGAGCTGGGGGCGCGGCCTCTAGGCCTGAAGGTGAGAGCGGCGACAGCGTGCTCTGGGGGGGGGGAGCACCGGGAGAGCGGGTGAGCACCGGGAGAGAGGGTGCTCTGGGGGGGGGAGGGGGGAGCACCGGGGGAGCAGGGGAGCACCGGGAGAGAGGGTGCTCTGGGGGGGGGGGGGGGGGGGGAGCACCGGGGGAGCAGGGGAGCACCGGGAGAGAGGGTGCTCTGGGGGGGGGGGGGGAGGGGGGGAGCACCGGGGAGAGGGTGCTCCGGGAGAGCGGGTGATGTTGAGGTCCCGCGGAGTGGTGATAGGGGGTAGTTCCGTTGTTGCGGGCCAGCGGCCAGGAAAGGGGGGGGGGCGGACAGAGGGTGAGGAGGGGGGTGAGGGGCTCCGGAGCAGCATCGTGCGGTGGATGTTCGGGTGAGTGGGGGGGGGGGGTGAGGGGCTCCGGAGCAGCATCGTGCGGTGGATGGTGGGGGGGGGGGGGGGTGAGGGGCTCCGGAGGAGCATCGTGCGGTGGATGTATGGGTGAGGGGGGTGGGGTAGTTTTGGGTGTGCTCCGGGGATGTTCGGGTGAGGGGGGGGGGTGTGATGGAGCATCGTGCGTTGTATGTTCATCAGCAGTTTGCGTTTGCTGTTGGTGTGAGGGGGGGGGGGTGATGGAGCATCGTGCGTTGTATGTTTGGGTGAGGGGGATTGGTGATGGGCTGCAGTAGCGGGAGAGCTGTGGCGTGCGTTTGTAGTGTGCATGAGGTTGGGGGGGGTGATGGTGGAGGGGGGTGCATGAGGTTGAGGGGGGTGGTGGTGGAGGGGGGTGCATGAGGTTGGGGGGGTGGTGGTGGAGGGGGGTGTTTGTAAGAGGCAGTGCGGTGAGTGTTAGGTGCTTAGAAGCATTCCCAAAGGTCACTGAGGGGTGGGACAATGTGGCAGTGGTGTTGGCCAAAGGCCAATGAGAGTCAGTGAGGGGTGGGACAGTGGGGTGAGGGGTGGGACAGTGTGGCAGTGGTGTTGGCCGAAGGCCAAGGAGAGTCAGTGAGGGGTGGGACAGTGTGGTGAGGGGTGGGACAGTGTTGAGGTGGAGTGACAGGCCAAAGGTGCAATGCGATTGGCCCTAGGGACACAGGGCATGCAGACAAACATACAGACATTTCAGAAATATATAGTAGATATACACACCACACATACATATATACACACCACACATATATATATATATATATATATATATATATATATATATATATATATATACACATATATACACATATATATATATATATACACACCACACATACACACACATATATACATATATATACACACACACACACACCACACATATATACACACAACACATATATACACACACACACACACCCTGCAGCCCGTTTTTCACACACACACACACACACACACACACACACACACACACACACACACACACACACACACACACACACACACACACACACACACACACTGCAGGCCGTTTTTCACACACACACACACACACACACACACACACACACACACACACACACACACACACACACACACACACACAACACACACACACACACACACACACACACACAACCTGCAGCCCGTTTTTCACACACACCCTGCAGCCCGTTTTACACACACACACACACACACACACACACACACACACACACACACACACACACACACACACACACACACACACACACACACACACACACACACACACACACACACACACACACACACACACACCCTTGGTGCTGTCTGGTGGCTCTGCAGTTGCAATGCCGGGCAGGCTGCAGCCCCATTGGATGGGAGCGGTCACGTGACCGCTCCTCTGCTTCCCCTCAGAGGTTTTTTTTTTTTTTTTTTTTAAATGAGCTAGCAGCCCTTGTTTCCCGCTGCTGGCGGCCCTGATCGCGGCGCCCCTCTAGCCAAGCCGCGGCGCACCAGGGCGCCGCGGCGCACAGTTTGGGAAACACTGTATTAGGGCATTGGTGTTGGACGCAGGCCAATGAGAGGTGTGCGGGGGCGGGCATTGGACGCAGGCCAATTAGAGTCAGTGAGGGGTGGGACGCAGGCCAATGAGAGGTGTGCGGGGGCGGGCATTGGACGCAGGCCAATGAGAGTCAGTGAGGGGTGGGATGCAGGCCAATGAGAGGTGTGCGGGGGCGGGCATTGGACGCAGGCCAATGAGAGTCAGTGAGGGGTGGGACGCAGGCCAATGAGAGGTGTGCGGGGGCGGGCATTGGACGCAGGCCAATGAGAGTCAGTGAGGGGTGGGACAGTGTGGCATTGGTGTTGGACGTAGGCCAATGAGAGGTGTGCGGGGGCGGGCATGGCCTGAGCAGGAGTGACAGGCCCAAGGTCCAATGCGATTGACCCTTGGGACGCAGACATACAGTGATTTCACAAATATATAGTAGATATACACATGGAACTGTTATACTGTAAGGGTTACAGTCCAGGCTTTAGATGGAACCCACCCTTACCTGCTACTGTATATTGGCTGCACCTGTCCAAGTGCTGAAAAAGCAGGCAGTGACTTCCAGCCCCGCCTGAGAATTGTACATGTTTCCCTGTGTTCCTGGCCATTTTGGGTTCTAGTACAGTAATGTGACGGTAAGGGGTAACCAGGCTCTCATAGTTTTAACCCATTTTGGTTACCCCTGATCCGTGTATAAGGGTCCAAGAGAGTTAGCTCTTGGGCCCAGTAACATTGTACCATTTCAATGTGTTGCTTGTAATTAAAGCATTTTTTGTGTTTTTTCCCCTTTCCGGGCGTGCCAGCGAGCTGGGTATGAGTTTCAAGGGGGTTTTTTGCGGAGGAACCGTTGACAGAATGTGCCTAGGAGGTTGGGGTCCGGAGTTGTCGGTTCCCCCATAAATTTATACCCGTGAATCATCACCAGGTAATTGCCTTTCCCGATAAGTCGGGAAACGCCAAAGTTCCAGTGAGAGCCTGAAGTGTCACATTGGGAACACTATCTGCCTCCCCTCCCAAGATGCCAACCAGGCTTCTGATACACGTCAAATCTTAACGGTGATACCTTCAAGGCCTCCACTAGAACCTTTCTGGACTCTGGGTCAGGTGGGAATTTCATTGACCAGGGATTCGCAGAGCAAAATAAAAATCCCTTTGGTATGCAAAACTCACCCAATAGTACTGGAGGCTATCGACGGACGATACTCACAACCCGCCTTTATCTCTCTTCAAACTGTTCCTTTTCAGTTGCGCACAGGAGAACTTCATACCGAAAGGATCCATTTGGGCGTCATCCATATTCCTACCGTTGACGTCATCCTGGGACTTTCGTGGCTTCAATTGCATAACCCTCGGATAGACAGGACAGAAGCACAACCCTTCTAATGGAGTCCTCACTGCCTGCAAAATTGCTCTGTGCCGTCCAAAGGCCTATGCGGGGTTTCAGTACCCAACCAGGTAACTTCTCTTCTATCTACAATCTACTCTGAATTTCGGGACGTTTTCCACAAGGCTCAATCCGAGGTGTTGCCACCCCATCAGCCATCCGGTCATTCGACTGTCCCATCGATCTACTACCCATTGTCACTTCCAGAGAACAAGGCCATGAAAGAATACATCCAAGAGAATCTACAAAGGAATTTATCCAGAAGTCCTCGTCCCCTGAAGGTACGGGTGTGATGGTGAAGGGGTATGTGTGCAAATTATGCGACATTAAAGATTTTTGTGTGTTTTGCCTTCCTCTGGGTGCTGGGACCAGGAGATTTCTAGGCTGTAAGTTTCAGGGTGGGTTTGCCGGAGAAAAACTTTACAGAATGTGGCTATGTATCGGGGTTCCCAAGTTACAGGATATCCCAAAAGATGTACCCGGGAATCAAGTGACATTCTCGGATATATTAAAGCACATTGCTCCGGGCAAACTCTAACCCTGAAAATGTTCTTGCGACTCACCGCCAGGGTTCTTTCTGCTGCCGCATCATCCAGACAAGGTAAACGGGGCATGAAGGGGTTAATGTATACCTGCAACATACAGGGGGTCCCTAGTGTAAGGTGGGTGCCCAGGTACATGCCCAGGTACTCTGAACCTAGTTTAGGGTTTCAGGGAATGTTCCAGCTATATGATAAAGCTGTGAGTGGTTTTTGTGTGTAAAAAGCTTAAAGTAATTTCTAGAGTGTGGCAAGGATGCGGCTTGTAAGTGTAGACAATATATCCCCTTATTCCATCCCTGACACCAGAACAGGGACTTACACATTTTTATCACACAACATACAGAGACCAGTATATATATATTTTTTTAACTTCAAGATTTTTATTGGGTTTCACAACAGGTACATTATGCCACATCCCATAGTAAAACAAATTGAAACCCCCCGAGGTTTACCCTTTTCGCTCTCACCAGTAAGGATAAAGTCACTCCAAAGCAACAAGGGACTAACAACATACACTCACAAGACTAGACAAACCTGACTCACTGGACCCAAGACTGGACAACAGAGGGAATAAACAACAGGGAGGGAAAAGGAAGGGGGGAGGGGGAGGGGGAATGGACTACCACCATGTTCTTTGGTATTAGACGATCTGCTTTCGGTCCGTGCTGCGCCCTTCTTTGTGCCACTTGACGACTCCTCCTCTTAGTTCTAGTTTTAATAGTCGGGAGGGATCCTACCTGTCACGTGCCTATGTTATAGTATGTTCCGCTCCGTCACCAGAGAACGCACTTGTATTTATTATTGCTAAATTGTGCTGGCATCTACCCCGGGGATATCGGATTGGGTAAGCCATGGCTCCCATACTTTTAAGAAATTTCGGCCAGAGTCGTTGACCCAGCTAGTCAACTGTTCCATCTGGCAAACTTGCCACAATCTGTTTCGGATTTTGGGGATGACTGGTAGATCTTGCTGTATCCACAATGCTGCAATCTCACACCTAGTGGCTGTGGCCATATGTGCCACCAATTTGTGTGCCGATTTCGGCAGCCCCTGGGCCCGCCTGCTCAGCAAGAACAGCCACGGGTCCAGGGGGACCTCTAAATCGAGGATACTTTGTGCCCAAGCTCTAATGCTCTCCCAAATCGGGAGTACCTTCGGGCAGGACCACAGCATGTGGACTAGGTCTGCTGATTCCCCGCACTGTTTTGGGCAGAGCGGGGAATACCAGCCGACGAATTTGGACAGACGTAATGGGGTGTGGTACCAGCGCATCATGACCTTATATGCGTTCTCTTTTAACATTGAGCAGATGGAGCTTTTGGCCGCCGCCTGTAAAATCCACTCCCAGTCTTTGTCCTCTAAAGTCTCCCCTAGGTCTGTCTCCCATTTAGTCATGTAGTTCAGTTTGTCGGCGTCAGGTCCACCCGGACAGATCACTTCCCGGTATAATCTAGAGGTAAGTCCCCGTGTGTCCGTAGCTCTAGAACACAGCTGCTCAAAATTGGTCCTGGCTGGTCTAATTGGAAATTCATTATAGAATGTTCTTATCTGGAGGTAGCGGAATAATTCAGTGTTTGGGAGACCCTTTTCTGATTTGATGTGTTCAAATGTTTTAATATACGTGGGCCCCTCCAGATTTATTAACCGCTTATATCCCAACTGTAACCAAATTTTGAAGTGCCGCTCACCGGCCATCCCCGGGGCGAAATCTGGGTTATCGAAGTTATGTTCCAGCTATATGATAAAGCTGTGAGTGGTTTTTGTGTGTAAAAAGCTTAAAGTCATTTCTAGAGTGTGGCAAGGATGCGGCTAGTAAGTGTAGACAATATATCCCCTTATTCCATCCCTGACACCAGAAAAGGGACTTACACATTTTTATCACACAAGATACAGAGACCAGTATATTTTTATTAAATCTTTATGTCCAATCTGTATATGTACTGATAACCTGTCAATGAACTGTGGGATTTCCCAGTCCTGGATTCTGAGGGACCAGATTGCTACCAAGCTTGGTGCCTATGGGTCTGTGTGGAGTCCGGACTTGAAAACCTCATGGATGCCAAGGTGTTAGAACAGGCGGGGTACACAAGCGGGGTACTGCAGTTATACTTGAGTACCTCCATCCTGGGCTAACACAGGGCTATCCGGCAAAATTTGCCCTACCCCAGACTCTGTGGAGCCTGGACAGCGGATGGGCTCAATATGCTAAGAGGCATAGGTGCCAGGTTGGCGCATGCCCCTTGGCAGAATGAGAAAAGGTGCCCATCCGGCTGTACAATACTGGTAAATCGGTGATTGGCTGGCAGGAGAATTCCCACGCTCTGATAGGCTGTAGAGGCTTGTAAATGGGACACTGAAAACCATGAAAAACCTTGCAGCCAATCAGGACAGAGATTCCAAGCGCCAAACTATCAGCGGAAAATTCAAAGATGCTCTGTACTGAATAGATGCGAGCCGGTTTGAAAGATTTCGACTCAAAAAAGTTTCTAAGTCCCACTTCTGAGAACATAGCGGTCGTGCCTGTCATTGCATGCGAAATCAGTTCCAGGACTTTTGCGAGTAACTACCGGTCATTGGGAAGTGCTCTAAAAAGCTCATCTTGGTGAATTTTGTTCCAGAAATGGATTTATTTGTTAGCCCCTTTCCCAGTAAGTGTGTTAACATTATGAATTGTGCTACATTGTGTGTATGTCTTTTGTGAAATAAATTACAATTTTTTTTACCATCTTGTTTTGCTTAATCAATGATCCCGGTTATAAAAAGGTGTTAAGAAACCTGGTCTCCCGTGACAGGCTTTTAACTGGTGGCAGCGGTGGGATAGATTAAGCCTATGTTATAAACTCTGCGGGGTCTTATAACATAGCGGGAAACTCGAAAATTGCGATCTCCCAATACAAGTGGTAACTTCCACACGTTTTACAAAGCAGGGAAAACAGAGGTTCTCTTTACCGCTTGGATTAGTGCCTGCAGGCGAACATGGACAAGAGATCAGGATGGTACCGGTCATGGGACCGAACAAAGATTGTTACCCGGTGTGAAAGCTATGAGCTACCAACAGGTGGTCTGTCAAAGACTTTACTGGAGGAGGACTTGGAATCTAACGAAGCCCAAATGGCTTTAACAGAGGAGGATATGCTTGCAGTTGCAGTGGTAACACTTCAGCCAGGGGCGCAGGAGGTTATTCCAGCCCCAGTGGCAGAGGATGGACATGGGGAGGGCCTAATTGACCAGCCTGTTTTAAAAGAAGAATCCATGTAGATGAAACCTGATCCCTGATGAAACCACAGTAGGTGGAGAAACGCGTTGGATTACACAGCCGACACAGTGCTGACATAATCCTCCATAGCTGTCACCCTGTAGTCAGCACGCGGCGATCAGTGTGAAGTTTTGGAACGCATTGGAAAACATCCGAGGATCTACCTCTTCCGGTGACGTCAGTTCCGGGAGAGTACCGCAGCAATCGGGACGCCGGTCAGACAAGGGAAGGAACTCGTAGAGCAGAGCTGAGACTGCTGCCACTCAATAGGGGTCTACAACCTGCAAACGTTTATACTTCCCACTGCAGTGACCAGGAAGGCGCCAATCCGGTCCTTGTTAGGAAAATTGGACTACACACGAACACAGCTGGCCAGTTATACAGGAGAAAGGAGACTGGCGTTTTATGTATCAGGCGAATACACCTTTTATTTTTTATGTGTCACTGCACAGTTTTTATATATACAATTTTGATTTAATAATCATATAAATAATATGTTACATTGTTTGCACCCACTATTTTTTTCTTTTTTTAATATACTACACTATAAATACAAATATAGGAAAACTATCTGTCATCTAAATTTAACATAGGTTAAACTTGATGAATTTAGTAGAAAAAGCTAGGACGCTAGCTCGCGAGAAGTACCAATGTATAATAAAGGTGTAATACTGTAAGTAGTCAATGTAAAATACTACATTCCCGGTGACCCCTAAGGTTGCCTCAAACTTGAGACAACTAATGGGGTGTCATATTCCTGCTATTTACCCGATAAGATCTAACCTTAATCCTTGGGAATAACATACACAAAAAGATAGGGAGTGCTGGTTACAAAACTGGTAAACACCAACAATAAATAGATAGTAAAATATTGTTTGTATCACAGAATAATGAAGTGGAGTATGAGGCGCGGATATAATAAATACTCACGCGGCCAGGTGTGAGTACACATTAAACAACTGTTTTCATTTGGGTTCCTTATCCCAATATTCTCCCCAGCCAGCTACGGACACACGCTGGATATTTATCTTTGTGCCCAGCCTCCCTCGCGGTCGCAGCCTCCCGCAGGGCCTCTTTACTCCCGATTCCGGAACTACAGCGTCTCATCTGCATTCCAGTGGTAGTACCGGACGTGGGAGCAAAGAGGCACTGCGGTGTGCCGGAAGAGTTCTGTAGCTGTGACATGAGGACCCACATGTGAGTTCCCTCATTACTTTGTTGTTATCCAATAAATATGTCCTTTTAATATATACTCCATCACTGTCATCTGTTCCTGTCGGCAGGGTGCGACCGTGAGGGAGGCTGCACAGAGATAAATATCCAGAGATTGTCCATAGCTGACTGGGGAGAACATTGGGATAAGGAACCCAAAAGAAGCCAATACTTTTGATGTCTACTCACACATGGCAGTGTGAGTATTAATTATATTCCCACATCATACAGTACTCCACTTCATTATTCTGTGATACAAACCATACTTTACTATCTGTTAATTGTTGGTGTTTACCAGTATTGTAACCAGCGCTCCCCATCTTTTTGTGTATATTAAACTTGATGAACATATGTATTTTTTCAAACTCATTTACTATGTAACTATGTAACAATGAGAGGGACTGCCTTACAGTGAACTAGACTGCTTTCTATGGGGTCAGATGTCCTTCTGATGAATAAGACCTTCCTTCAATGTGAGAAATTGCCCACCCAAAAATGACACAACCTTCCATTCTAGGGATATCCTTCCAATAAGTAAGACCACCAATGAATGAGACTGGATTCCAAGCAGTAAGCCATCATACCATTTAATATATCATTGTGCATAGCGTATCACCCACACATAACTATTTTACCAGCACATTTAGAAAGGGGACCTGTCTTCATTCATTATTGTCCGGGTCTGGGGTCCAGAAAGACCCAAATTTGACTCTTAAAATTTTTGGCTTCCCAGTACACAACTTTGTTATCATGACACCGACACCGGAGGGGATGGTTCTCTGGTCTACGGTTTTCAGATAGCCAGGGAGTTCAGGGTCATTTAAGGTGATGGTGACCGTTCCAAGACGTGTTTTCACGTTGCACGCTTCCCCTTCCGCGACTAATATATGAGTGTTTACACCATTGGAGTGAGTGACGACCAGCGAGACCTGTTTTCCGAATTTGTTGGCGACGCGGGTGTTCTGTTGGTTCCCCATGGTGAATTTCTAAAAAATGATCAATAATCAATAGGAGGAGATAACAAGAGCACTTATATAGCCAGTAGAAGGAGGTAATATATATATATATATATATATACATATATAATATAATATATATACATATATACAGCTCAACCCCCTTATAACGCTGTGCTTGGGTCCAAAGAATCACATCGTGCTATAAGCGGATCGCGTTAGAAATAATGAACAATTGTATGCGTTGTACAATAAAGTATTTAAGATACCAATAACCGTGTTGTAAAGTATTCATTAAAACAAAAAGTGGGAGCTACGCTGGCACCGCGCTATAAGCGGATCCGCGTTGTAACAGATCGCGCTATAACGGGGTTGAGCTCTATATATATAAAGGCACTTTTCGAGGCCAAGTTCTGAGAAGAGAGCATAGCGGTCTCGGCTTGGATTGCAAGCCGATAGGAGTACCAGGACGTTTGATACTATCTCCCGGTCAAGGGATTTCGGCATCTGGTGGCGTGTGGAACGTCATGCCGATTTTAGCTCCAGGACATTTCGGGCCAAGCCCGGTCATCCTGAAGACTTTGTTTTCTGTTTTATTTTACCTAGGAAAGCCTAGTTCTTTTAGCCCAGACCCCAGTAAGTGTGTTTTCTCCTGTATTTTGTAATCCACTGTGGGGGCTTACAATGACAATTTGTTTAACTATCTTGTTTTGATCAGTGAATGATCCCGGTAAAAAGGTGTAAATGCCTGGTCTCCCGTGACAGCGGTTATATAGGATAGCAGGAGGAATTATAGGATGCGGTAATATGGTATAATAGGAGTTATATGGTAAGGTTACGAGTAGTGAGAGAGAAGAGCAATAGAGATAAGGGGCAGAGACTGAGATGAGGGAGAGAGATGATGGACAGAGACAGAAAGGAGGGATAGTGAACGAGAGGAGGGACAGAAACAGAGAGTAGGGAGAAAGAGATAAGTGGGACAGGGACAAAGAAGAGTGGCCTAGATGATAGATGGACAGTTAGAGAGAGGAGATACTAAGATGAGGAACTGTAAGGAGCTTCGACATGCGACAACCCCGCGCTCCTTCTCGCGCACCCCCGCACATGTGCAGAGTATCAGCGGACCGGTCTCTGTCTCAGAAGATGCCACGGAGCTAGGTTCCGCCTCCGGATGGCTCTGCACTCTCCCAGTGCGTGGCTCACGCATGTGACGCACCAGAGCTCTGTGGCAACAGACCATCAGCCCTAAACTTCTGCATTTGGTTCTATATATATATATATATATATATCTATATATATATATATATATATATAGATATATATATCTATATATATATATATATATATATATATGTATGTGTCTGTCTTTGTCTGTCAGTCTGTGCATTCATTTGTCTATTTCTGTCTATTTCTGTCTGTCAGTGTGTGTGTGTGTCTGTTGGGGATGTCTGTGAGCAAACACAGGTTTGTTATATTGAGTAATTTATTGCGTATCACATACTGAATGATCACACAGGAAAGTCACCAAGAGACTCTGCAAGGAGAGATCCCAAGAGGCCTTAAATACACTTCTCATTCTCATAGTCTAACATTGTTTACTTAGCAGATTATAATGACGTGACGCATACATTCGGAAATCACGCGGACTACTCCTTATACTAAGACAATAATTTTAAAGGTCACTAAAATGAATTAAAACTGCTATTAAAACCACTAAGTACAACAACAAGTTACGTCAGGGTACATCTTATCACTATAATTCTGTACAACAACAGAATACATCTTATCACTATACTTCTGGGCATTGAGCCATAGGCAAGGCATTGAAAATCTACTGTCAGCGAAACTCATCCTTACAAACAAACACATTCTATCACACAGAAATGGATACTGAGACAATACAGGACAGACAAAATGGATTACAACTACTGATAATAATTATTCTCCTGAGACCCCACCAGTCCTTTTCAATTCTGTGTATCTATGTGTGTGTCTGATTCTGTCTGTCAGTGTATGTGTATGTATGTGTGTGTCTGTGTATGTGTGTGTCACTGTATGTGTATGTCTGTGTCTGTGTATCTATCTGTATATCTTTAACAAACAAAAAATAAACATAAATTGGGCACTGGCCCTTCACCATACTGTCGCGGCCGAGTTTATTCTAACACTTACCCGGTCTTGGCCGTGACAGTAACCGGGCGCGCGCCGGGGTGTCCTGTGCGCGCGCCGAACCCCTCTTATGATATATACCCAGACAGTAATATATATTACCTTTAGTTATTGGGATCAGCAAGTTCTCTGATGCAGCAGGAAAGGTGAGAAGTTTGCTGTGTCTGAAGGAACACATTGGGTATTTAACTGAGGGAGGGAGGGGGAGGAGGGACAGAGTCAGAGAGTGGGACAGAGACAGAGAAGATGGACAGTGACAGAGAGGAGAGAAAGTGTCAATAGGAGGGGTTAGAGACAGAGAGGTGGGACAGTGACAGAGGGGAGCACCAGAGACAGAGACAAGAGACAGTGACAGAGAGGAGAGACAGAGAGTAGGGACAGTGACAAAGAGGAGAAAAAGAGGAGAGTTAGAAACAGAGAGGAGGACAGTGACAGAGAGGAGGGACAGTGCCAGAGAGGAGTGAAAAAGACAGAGAGGAGGGAAAGTGACATACAGTAGAGGAGGTACAGGAACAGAAAGAACAGAGAGAAACAGAGAGAATGTTCAGTGACAAAGAGGAGATATGGAGATAAAGAGGAGGGATAGATACAGAGAGGAGAGAAAGGGAGGAGGGGAAATATGTGTGTGTGTGTGTGTGTCTCTGTCTATCAATCTGTGTATGTGTGTATGTATGTGTCTGTATGTATGTATGTATGCATGCATGTATGTATGCATGTATATGTGTGTGTGTGTGTGTGTGTGTCTCTGTCTATCAATCTGTGTATGTAGGTATATGTATGTATGCATGTATGTATGCTGTGTATGTATGTGTGTCTTTAGTGTATGTGTGTGTGTTTGTGTGCGTCTCTGTGTGTATATGTATAAATGTGTGTAAGTGTGTATATGTGTGTCTAAGTGTGTTTCTGTTTCTGTCTTTCAGTGTATGTCTAAGTCATTGTATGTTTGTATGTGTGTGACTGTGTTTATAGCTGTATAATTATTTTTAGCACACAGAAAATAAGACATACATTGGGAACTTTCCCCTCACCATATTCCCTCTTATTATATATACCCAGACAGTAATATATATATATTACCTTTAGTTATTGGGATTAGCAGGCTTTGTGATGCAGCAGGATAGGAGAGAGGTTTGCTGTGTCTGTAGGAACACAGGGGTATTTAAGGGAGAGACGGAGGGAGAGGTGGGACAATGAGAGAGGTGGGACAGAGTCAGAGAGGAGGGACAGAGTCATAGAGGAGGTACAGGGACAGAGAGAAGGGATAGTGACAGAGGGGAGGGACAGAGACAGTAGGGACATGTGGGGAAATATATTGCTGTACTTGCACACCCAAGAGTACCACTACTATGTATTTACTACTATATATATATGTGTGTCTGTTTGTGTGTGTGTGTGTGTGTGGGTCTCTGTCTATCAATCTGTGTATGTGTGTGTGTATGTGTGTGTCTGTATGTACAGCATGTATGTATGTGTGTCTGTTTCTGTCAGTGTGTGTGTGTGTGTGTGTGTGTGTGTGTGTGTGTGTGTGTGTGTGTGTGTGTGTGTGTGTGTGTGTGTGTGTGTGTGTGCGTTCGTGTTTGTGTGTGTGTGTGTGTGTGTGTTTGTTGTGGATGTCTGCTTGTTCATACAGATAGGAGAAAACACAGGTTTGTTACATTGAATAATTTATTGAATATTACATACTAAATTATCACACAGGAAAGTCTGCAAGGGGAGGTGCCAAACAGGCCTCATTTACACTTCTAATTTCATAGTCTAACATTGTTTACTAAGAAGATTATGATGACGTGACGCATACATTTGCTGATCACGCGTGCAACTCTCTATACTAAGTCGATCATTTTAAAGGTCACTAAAATTAGTTAAAACTGCTTTAAAACTGCTAAGTAAAACAACAAGTTTTGTCAGGGTACATCTTATCACTACAATTCTGTATAACAACAGAATACATCTTATCACTATCCTTCTGGGCATTGAGCCATAGGCAAGGCCTTGAAAATCAACTGTCAGCGAAACTCATCCTTACAAACAAACACATTCTTTCACACAGAAATGTATACTAAGACAATACAGTACAGACAAAATGGATTCAAACTGCTGTTAATAATTCTTCTCCAGAGACCCCACCAGTCCATTTCAAAACTTTGTATTTATGTGTGTCAGAAAAGGGGGGGGGAAGGAGAAAACAAAATGGATGTGCCTCCTAAAAGAATTCACTATACTGCACTCCTACATTATCTAAAATTTAACTTTTAATAGATTTACATAAAACATATGTTACCAAAACGCCGTGTATTGTGAATTAAAAATAAATTAAATCAACAGTGCCAAGCATCCGTGTCAATAAATATGCGTTGGAATAGTCTCAAGCAATTTATTGTAGTTGAAATTATAGGACAGAGGATGCTAATAGTCAGGGTATAAACCCCTCTGAGGCACCTATGAGACCAAGTGAATATATATATAAATGTAACCAACTCAGTGAGTGATTGTATAGTAGAGATTCAGCAGTCCTGTCTAAACATGTAAACCACAGGGCACTTGAGGATAATGCTTAATGGTATATTTCCATCCAGTGAATATAATAGTGCAACTGATAGTGTGGTAATGAAGGAGAATGATTCACAGCATAGTGAAGCTAGTGCTCACAGCATTTTGATCAGTGAATCACTGTACAACACACTCCACATAAAGAGCAGGAAAGCTAGCCCACTGACTGTTGGTAGAAATATCCAATATTAGGTCTGCATAGATAGAACCAGGAGACTACAAAGCACTACATAAAAACAGCTCCCAAGTGTCATTAACCCACCCAAGTCAGTCACCCACCCGAGATCAGTCACCCACCCAACTTTCAATCACCCACCCAGCCCGTCACCCACCCCCACAACCACTCTCTCTCTCTGTCACCCACTCACTCTCTCTGTCTCTCTCTTTCATCCACACTCTCTCTCTTATCTTAACTGCCCTATACCTACACCGATATAACCTATACTGCTTTCTTCCAGATCTGACTCTCAAGCTTTGCACTGAAGATATCGGCATCCCCCATAACCCAGAAGACAGGTAGGGATCACCCCAGTCCCATACTGAATCCCCCCCAGGCCTTTTGTCAGACAGGATGTGGCATTGGGTATCTTTGTCTTTTGTTGAAAATATTAAAATAAACAGATTGCATTGTAATGTTTTTTTTCCGTATTAACAATAACAAGAAAACAGTTAAGTAAAAGTTGCGCGCTAAAATTTGTTTCCGTGGTAGGTGCGCTATGGGTGGTAGGGGGAGGGCTGCCCTTTCATTTGTCCTGGGTCACATGATTTCTGTTGGCGGCCCTATGGGTGGGTTTCAAGGGGGGGGTTTGCGGAGTAACACCTGCGGGGACCACCTGAGGGCCAGCACTGACCTATAGTATCATTTCTGTGCATACATTTTTTTAAAATCTTTTATGTAAGTTAGGGGGATATAGGGGTTGTTGGGGGCACAGGGGGTGGGTGTGTTGTGTATTGCAATGAAGCTGCTTTAACGTAATTTTTTTTAATAGTGTGCGTTAGCAGGGGGTCTCCTGAGCTGAACCACTTTGATTTCTGGCTCAGGGACCCCCTGATTCCCTATACTGTATGTTGCTTACATGTGTGTATTGTTGCCGGCAAAGCTGAAGTACTGTAATGCTTCTTTGCGATCATCAGGCTCCTGTTTCTAAATAAAAATACAATAATAGATGTGAAACCTGGCGCATGTGATAATATAGTGATATTAAAGTACAATAAAGGATATACAGACTAAATGTCCCAATCCTGATAGGTCAGCCGATAACAGATGGATTCAATTTCACAGTTCACAGAGTGAAAAGCACACAGTCCTCTTCACGATATATATTCAAACTGCAGATGTATGACATGAAACAGAAAAACAGGACATTGCGCAGTATATTTGATGGCAAATGATGCCCTTAGTTTCTGAGCTCAATAAATTGCCTACTTACTAGAAGTAGATAGAACGCATGCAGGGGAGAGAAACTGTATTTGGAGCCTTCTGGGTCCCGGTCGCCTTCGGTATAGCACGAACCCCTCGTGGTGTCCTCTGCTTCCGTGGATGTTTAGAAGGTGTCCCTTTCAGGAAAGATGTCTCCTGGATCTGTTTTGGTAATTCCTGCAGCCTTTTTTCTCCGGTAGGGATAAAAGAGGACAAAGGATTGCGCAATAATAAAAACTTTAATGACGCCTACCTAAAACAGTAAAATACTCACAAAGGACGGTGAGTATAAAATCAATGAAGTGCCCGACCCAGCACACCCAAACGCTGCATGCAGTCTCTGAATTTCCTCCTCGGTATCGCGTGTACCTCGCGTGATTCCGGCGCGGTTAGGATGACGTCACTGTCTCCTCTCAATGACTGGCAGCTAGAGTGTGTGGGGCAGTACCTCTTAGGCTCCTCCCTACGCGTTTCGTGATAGTAACGATCAGCTGGGTTAAAGTAAATCACCTCTAAGATGACCCCTGATTCACTTAGGAATCATGAGATCACAGTACATAGCATAAGATAACAATAAAAATGACATTTAAAAATTACATTATATTGGATGAGAGAGCGGATAGTAATGAACCAATTAATTAAAGAAATGATGCTAAGTCGAAATCAATGTTTAACCCTTTAGGGGAGAGGGTTTTAAGAGTATAGATCCAGAAGGTCTCTTGCTGTGAGACCCTCTGCAATCTATCTCCCCCTCTGACACCCACCTTGGGGCAATCTATGCCAATACATGTGAGCCCCTCTGGAGACTGATTGTGGTACAATTTAAAATGGTTGGACACACTATGTGTCTCCAAACGATTTTTAATATTGTACACATGTTCGGCGAATCTTCTTTTCAGGGGTCTCCCCGTTCTTCCCACATACTGTAATTTACAGGGACATTCTAAAAGGTAAACACAAAAATTAGATTTGCAGTTGATAAATGTACGGATTTCAAAGCTTTTGCCGGTGACATTTGATCTAAATTCTTTACATTTTGATCCATAACTACAACCAATACATTTTTTTACAGGGGAAATAACCTTTAAGGTCTTTTAACCACATGGTTTGTCCCAGCCCTTGATGTTTCTTGGGCAACTGGGGGCCAGTTGGGATTTTAAATTCTGAGCTTTTTTATACACAATTTGCGGTTTGTCAGGTAATATCGAATTTAGAACAGGATCTCTTTGTAGGATCCCCCAATGTTTATTAAACACTTTTGATATATCCCTAGACATCCCGTTAAATTGCGTAATGAATGGGAGAAATACCTTATTTGTATTTGCATCTACTTTTTTGACACGATGGATCAGAGATGCCCTTTCTGTGTTGTTAGCTTGATCAATAGCATTTTTAACAACCCTCTCGTTGTATTTCCTGTCCTTGAACTTGTTACCCAGGTCCTCAATCTGTTCCTTATACACTTCCACTTGAGAACAATTTCTTTTAACTCTAAGTGCTTGTCCTTTTGGGATATTTTTTATCCATTGAGGATGATGGTGACTGGATGCTAGAACATATGAGTTAGCATTCACCTCCTTATAATAAGTTTTTGTCTGTATCTCATTGTTGACAATATAAAGGGTTAGATCTAGGAAGTTTATAGACTGTGGACTAGTACTAAACGTAAATTGAATGTTATAATCGTTTGTATTAAGATGTCCTTTGAAGGCCTCTAGTTCTTCTTTGGTGCCCCTCTAGACGCATAGCACATCATCGATGTAGCGTTTCCAAAGCACCAGGTTTGCACCATATGGGTTGTGGTTTTGGATGTAATTATCCTCCCACATACCCATAAAGATGTTTGCATAACTAGGTGCAAACCTGGTACCCATCGCGGTGCCACACGTCTGGAGGTAATAGCAACCATCGTGAGAAAAATAGTTGTGGGTAAGTATGTACCTTATGGCCTCTATGATGAATATTCTAACTGAGGATTCCATATTGATATCTTTATTTAAAACCCACTCTATGGCCTTCAGACCCATTTCATGGTCTATAATGGTGTAGAGGGACACCATGTCGCAAGTGACCCAGATCAGACCTTCTTCCCATGTGAGATCTTCAATGGTCCGCAACACATGTGACGTGTCCTTGAGGTGTGATGGTATTTCTACCACGTACTTCTGTAACAGATGATCCACAAATTGAGATAAGTTAGATGTTAGGGACCCTACCCCCGAGATGATGGGTCTACCTGGGGGTTTTAAGGGATCTTTGTGAATCTTCGGGATAAAATAGAAGAGTGGTATATTTGGCTGTTCTATTATTAAGAACTCCAACTCCTTCTTGTTAATAATACCCGTATCATACCCTTTGGTCAGCCATTCTGATAACAGGATACCATACTCATTGGTGGGGTTACCTTTCAATGTTATATAGGTTTCCCTATCACCTAGTATTCGTTGGGACTCTTCCTGATCGTAGTCCCTATTCATGACTACTATCCCACCTCCTTTATCAGCTGGCTTTATCACTATCTGGCTATTATTAGGCAATGATTTTACTGCTTCTTTCTCAGCTGTGGTCATATTTTGTTTTTTACATTTGAAGTCTTGGCTCAATTTTTCTAAGTCTCCTATAACCATTTCCGCAAAGGTGTCTATAAACATCCCTTTACACATCTTAGGATAAAATGTTGAGCTTTTCTTAAATGCAGTCAGTGGGGCTTTTACTGTATTCATGCTAGCTGTGTCCATAGTAGCAGCTCTAGTGACAGCATCTTTAATGAAATATTTCTTCAGTGTTAACTTTCTAACATATTTATGAACATCAATAAATGTTTTAAACATGTTAGGGCCCTGGACTTGGGCAAAAGTGAGTCCCTTTTCTAACACTTTAGTCTCAACATTTGAAAGTTTGTGGTCACTAATATTAAAGATATTCTGTTTCTTTACCAATCTCTGCCTGCATTTTGTCTTTTTCTGTTCACACGGGGTTGTGGCTTGGTGGCTTCCATACTTATCGTGCCACCTTTGCCCCATTAGTTATTTTCCGACATTGCTCATCACTACCTCTCCGTCCCATCATGGGGGACTTTTAAACTACAATGTATATTTATTTTAGTCACATTTTCTACACTTTTTACAGTTATTATAAAAGTTTTTGGTTTTGTATTTAGTGCTCCAGTGGGACCTTTTTGTGGTCTGTTCCCATTTGGGTTTTCGTGGTAGCAGATACTCACTGCTACTTTTAGTCCTGAAGCCTATATCTGTATCTAGAGTGCAATTCATAGGGACTTCAGTGACTCTCTGTGGTCCCACTCGTGTGTTCTTTATATGCGTTGCTTTCCCTTGCACCAGTCACTTTATGTTTTCTCTTAGGTGAGCGATGTGTCTATACTGTAGCGCCGACGGTTATTCTAACACAAACCAGTGGCAATCGCCAAAAATACCCAGGTACGTGCTGGGTCGTGTTTAAGGCACGTTCAAGGAATTTATGCATTGACTAATGGCCCATCAGATTAACTGCGGGGGTCCCTGCAGTCAAACTGAATGGGACTGCCAGGGACCCCTGCTGTGTTAATCCAATTAGTCAATGCAGAAATGCCTTAAACTTGCCTTAAACTAGCCAGGTTACACCCAGCACATACCCAGCATGTAACCGGGCTAGTTTAAGGCAAGCTTTAGAATACTCATTGTCTCGTCTGTATATGTGCCTCATACCTTGATCCCCAATGCCCTTTCTACCTTTCCTGTTTGTGCTGAAGCAGGGAACCCTGGCGGTGAGTCGCAAGAACGGTTCCAGGGTAGGATTTTGCTGGAGCACTGTGCTTCAATGTGCCTGAGAATCTTACCTGATTCCCAGGTACATGTTTGGGTTAGTCCACAACTCGGGAACCCCACTACTGTACATAGCAACAATCTGATTGAAGTTTCTCCGCAAAACCCACCCTAAACTCATAGCCACCGCAAGCTCCTCTGACTATCACTCCTGGAAAGGCTAAAGCATTAAAATACTGTGTTGTCGCATAATTTACACACAGTGTCAGTGATGCATATACTGTACGACAGTCTGGTCCAAGAGCTGACACTCTAGGAACTTTACACACGGATCAGGGGTAACCAAGTGTGCTTAACCTTTATTATTGAGCCTGGTTACCCACTCACCATCACAAAGACCACCAATGAATGAGACTGGGTTCCAAGCAGTAAGCCATAACACCATTTAATATACCATTGTGCACAGCGTATCACCCACACACAGCTATTTTAACAGCACATTTATAAGGGGGTCTGTCTTCATGAATCATCCTACACGAGTGGTTCATAAACCCAAATTGGACTCGGACAATTGTTGCCTTCCCATCAGGGGCCATTACTATCATGGCGGCGTGATTGGAGTGGATGGTTATAAAGTCTATAGGTTTCGGATTGTCAAGGTTTTTTGGGTCATCGAGGCTGATGGTGACTGTTCCAGCCCCTGTTGCAGTGTAGCGGTATTGCCCATGCTGGATAAACATCCGATCTTTAAACCCGTCGGGGTGAGTGATGGCCACCGAAACCTCTTTTCCATAATCGTTGGAGACGTGGGTGTAGTGTTGGTTCCCCATGGTGAATTTCTGAAATTATCAATAATCAATAGGAGGAGATATTGAGAGTGCTTATAAAGCCAGTAGAATGAGGATATATATCTATATATCTATTTATATCTCAAAAATGAATAGACAATACCGTTCTGTGGCTAACGAAATGCTTTTATTTGTGCGAGCTTTCAAGATACACTGATCTCTTCTTCTGGCGGTGTTACAATAAATGAAGCAAGAAAGGGGTTTACTTAAAAACAGTGTCTCTAGGAATGTTATCTGTGCTTCTCCTTCCCCCTGTGTAGATGTGATTTATGACTTGAGGTGTTAAATAGTCCCTGAATGTTAGTGATGTAAGAGTGTGTGAGTGTGTGTTAATAAAAATGAATGAAGAGCCCACAATGTATACAGCGCTTTCCAAAAGTGTTGTGTGGAGTGGGAGTGTATATTAATGGTGTGGAAATGTGAGAGAGTGTTGCATTACTAAGTGTTGCATCACTAAGAGTGTGTGTACTGTAGATACTATATGGTCCCTATTGGTATATAGGGATGGAATTACATAGAGTATATGTATGTGTAAGAGACAGCTGTGTGTGCATGCATATAGCACAGTATGTACAGACATGGCCTTTAGCACTGGGAAGAAAGAGAGTTCACTTGTGTCAATAATGACTCATAAAACTTCAGTCTCATATATATATATATATAACCCTGTGGAGGGTTTTTGTCACTTTTTTTACCCACCATAACCTTAATGATAGTGGTGATTACCTAGTATAGTCTCAAACCTGCTTGCCATTAAGACCAGCCTCACACTGATGATACCCATCAAGGTTGAAACATGTATGTGAGTAGGTCTAATGGCTTTGCATCTCATCCCAGCCTCTGTTTAAAAGCTGTGTTTAAAACAGCATGCATTGGCTTGAGGATTGGCTTGTGTAATACGAGCTTGAGACAAAAGGTGGCACTGAGTGCTCATTTGCATGTCATTTCCCAGAATCCCTTGCTGCAGTGGAAGTGCTGTATGCTGGGTGACAATGGGGAAAGACAGGGTTGCAGACCTGTCTAAGACATGCAAATGAACATACAGTAATATTTACAGTTGACACACACACACACACACACACACACACGCACGCACGCACGCACGCACGCACGCACGCACGCACGCACACACACACACACACACACACACACACACACACACACACTCTGACTGGGGAGAACATTGGGATAAAGGCCCCAAAAGAAACCAATACTTTTTATGTGTACTCACACATGGCCGTGTTAATATTAATTATTTCCACACTTCACACCAGAGAGCTACTGAGCGTGGCAATTGTATATAACAAGAGACAGGGGGTGCCCAAAGCTGCATCCAATTGACAAAACATATAAAGTAAAATACTTCAATAATAATAATTACTTTATATGTTTTGTCAATTGGATGCAGCATTGGGCACCCCCTGTCTCTTGTTATATACAATTGCCACGCTCAGTAGCTCTCTGGTTGACATAAATATATATTCACTTTGTGGTGGGTGTGGGAGTTTGAGCTTGCTGGGTATCTGTGTTAACCTATGTCTCTTTGGAGGCTGTGGCACCTCCCCCCAGAGCTCACTCCTCCTCCTTCACCCTTTTAACTTGGAAGGTCATTTCACTTGCTGCAGGAACAAGACTCATTATGGTTTTTTCCCCTCTCACAGAGGTAAAAGGAAGGGTTCACAGTGTAGTGTAGGACCTGCATTATTTTGGTTATACCTTGACGTTGGTATGCAGGCTTATGACGCCTTTGGCCAAAGGGTTAACTAAATAACCAATTATTATTATTGAAGTATTTTACTTTATATGTTTTGTCAATTGGATGCAGCATTGGGCACCCCCTGTCTCTTGTTAAATGCGTAATAGGTAGTATTATTTATAAATCGTGGAACAATAGGTGAGTATTTGTTGTAAAGGTTGGATAATAATGTTGAAAAGAAAGATGGAATAAAATTTAATACGATGTTGTTTAAAAATGGTTTATTGTAAACACACCACAGTACAATGTATATTTTGGTGACATAACAGATGTAAAAATGTGAGGCGTGTATCCTGCTAGGGTGTGAGGCGGCAGGTGGCGCGTGGGTTGTGAGTGCTGTCTGTGAGTGGGGGTCCTGCTAGGGTGTGAGGCGGCAGGTGGCACGTGGGTTGTGAGTGCTGTCTGTGAGTGGGGGTCCTGCTAGGGTGTGAGGCGGCAGGTGGTGCGTGGGTTGTGAGTGCTGTCTGTGAGTGGGGGTCCTGCTAGGGTGTGAGGCGGCGGGTGGCACATGGGTTGTGAGTGCTGTCTGTGAGTGGGGTCCTGCTAGGGTGTGAGGCGGCAGGTGTCACGTGGGTTGTGAGTGCTCTCTGTGAGTGA
Organism: Ascaphus truei; assembly: GCF_040206685.1. NCBI lineage: Eukaryota > Metazoa > Chordata > Amphibia > Anura > Ascaphidae > Ascaphus > Ascaphus truei. Next base: position 609,306 of record NC_134502.1, on the reverse strand, counting down.
GGGTCCTGCTAGGGTGTGAGGCGGTGGGTCAGTGATGTCGGTGCGTAGGGGCGGGAGGCAGCAGGTGTGTGTGGCGGCAGGTATGTGTCGAGTGTGGCGGGAGTCTGTTGAGTGCATGCAGCGGCTGTGAGGCGGTGGGTGAAAGGCAGAGGCGGGCGGAGTAAGGGCGGGTGAAAGGCAGAGGCGGGTGGGCGCGAAAGCAGAGGCGGGCAGGAAGGCGAAGATTGGTGGGAAGGGGGGAAGGGTGTGGGAGGGGGGGAAGGGTGTGGGAGGGGGAAGGGTGTGGGAGGGGGGGGAAGGGTGTGGGAGGGGGGGGAAGGGGGTAGGGTGTGGGAGGGGGGTAGGGTGTGGGAGGGGGGAAGGGTGTGGGAGAGAGGAAGGGTGTGGGAGAGGGGAAGGGTGTGGGAGGGGGGAAGGGTGTGGGAGGGGGGAAGTGGGTGGGAGGGGGGGAAGGGGGTGGGAGGGGGGGAGGAGGGGGAGCAGGGGGGGGAGAAAGGGGAGCGGGGGGGAGAAAGGGGAGCGGGGGGGGAGAAAGGGGAGCGGGGGGGGGAGAAAGGGGAGCGGGGGGGGAGAAAGGGGAGCGGGGGGGGGGGAGAAAGTGGAGTGGGGGGGGGATAAAGGGGAGCGGGGGGGGAAAGGGGAGTGGGCGGGGAGGGAGAAAGGGGAGCGGGGGGGGAGAAAGGGAGCGGGGGGAGAAAGGGGAGCGGGGGGGAGAAAGGGGAGCGGGGGGGGGAGAAAGGGGAGCGGGGGGGGGAGAAAGGGGAGCGGAGGGGGAGAAAGGGGAGCGGGGGGGAAAGGGGTGCAGGGGGGAGGGAGAAAGGGGAGCGGGGGGGGAGAAAGGGGAGCGGGGTGGGAAAGGGGAGCGGGGGGAGGGAGAAAGGGGAGCGGGGGGGGGAGAAAGGGGAGTGGGGGGGGAGAAAGGGAGCGGGGGGGGAGAAAGAGGAGCAGGGGGGGGAAAGAGGAGCGGGGGGAGGGGGAAAGGGGACAGGGGGGGAGAAAGAGGAGCGGGGGGGGAGAAAGGGGAGCGGGGGGGGGGGGAGAAAGGGGAGCGGGGGGGAGAAAGGGGAGCGGGGGGGGAAGGGGAGCGGGGGGAGGGGGAAAGGGGAGCGGGGGGGGGGGGTGAAAGGGGAGCGGGGGGGGGGAGAGCCGGTGTTTGCCGTGAGTTACATTTAGCGCTAGGAAAAGGGGGGGGAGAGGGGGGGAAAAGGGGGGGAGAGGGGGGGAAAAGGAGGGGAGGAGGACGGGGGAAAAGGAGGGGGGGACAGTGGACAGGAGGGGGGGGGACAGTGGCCGGGGGGAGGGGGGGGACAGTGGGCGGGTGGAGGGGGGGGACAGTGGGCAGGTGGAGGGGGGGACAGTGGAAAGGACAGTAGACAGGAGGGGATGGGAGGGGGGAGAGTGGACAGCAGGGGGGGGGAGAGTGGACAGGAGGGGGGTGGAGAGTGGACAGGAGGGGAGGGAGAGTGGACAGGAGGGGGGGAGTGGACAGGAGGGGGGGAGAGTGGACAGGGGGGGAGAGTGGACAGGAGGGGGGGGGTGACAGTGGACAGGAGGGGGGTGACAGTGGACAGGAGGGGGGGGTGACAGTGGACAGGAGGTGGGGAGAGTGGACAGGAGGGTGGGTGACAGTGGACAGGAGGGGGGGGGGCAGTGGACAGGAGGGGGGGGCAGTGGACAGGAGGGGGGTTGGTTTCTTTAAATTGACGGGTCCCTCCTCTCCACTCCCCCTGTATCTTTCTCCGCTCCTGACCCCCCCACCGCCCCACCATGTGTAGCTCCGGTCCCCACTCTACAGTGTCTGAGACACAGTATAACACACACACACACACACACACACACACACACACACACACACACACACACACACACACACACACACACACACACACACACACACACACACACACACACACACACTCACTCACACTCACCTCTCCTTCTGGCCACCGCCATGTTAGTTAGTCCGCGAGGGAGGAAGGGGTCTTTCCATCCGCTGCCATCTTAGGTGCCGCATGGCAGCGGTAGGCTGCCCTGGCCAACGCCTGTCCCCGCGCCAGGGAGGTGAGCGGGAGGGAGGTGAGCGGGAGGTGAAGGGAGGTGAGCGGGAGGTGAGGAGACGTGAGTGGAGGGAGCGGGAGGTGAGTGGAGGCAGCGGCAGGCTGCCCTGCCCACTGCCTGTCCCCGCGCCGGGGAGGTGAGTGAAGCGGGAGGTGAGTAGAGGGAGCGGGAGGTGAGTTGAGGCAGCGGCAGGCTGCCCTGCCCACTGCCTGTCCCCGCGCCGGGGCGGTGAGTGGAGCGGGAGGTGAGTAGAGGGAGCGGGAGGTGAGTGGAGGCAGCGGCATGCTGCCCTGCCCACTGCCTGTCCCCGCGCCGGGGAGGGAGTTGAGCGGGAGGGAGGTGAGCAGGAGGGAGGCGAGTGGAGAGGGAGGTGAGTGGAGCGGGAGGTGGAGGGAGTTGACCGGGAGGGAGGTGAGTGGAGAGGGAGGTGAGTGGAGCAGAAGGTGGAGGGAGGTGAGTGGAGAGGGAGGTGAGTGTGATGGGGGGAGAGGACAGAGAGAGAGGTGTGTGTGTGTGTGTGTGTGTGTGTGTGTGTGTGTGTGTGTGTGTGTGTGTGTGTGTGTGTGTGTGTGTGTGTGTGTGTGTGTGTGTGTGTGTGTGTGTGTGTGTGTCCCAGTGTGTCCCTGTGTGTCCTTTGGCCGTCACTCCGCCTCAGGCCAATGAGAATTTGCGGGGGCGGGCGGGCCAAGGGACCAATGAGATTGCCGCTAGGGACGCAGACATACAGTGCTTTCAGAAATATATAGTATATATATATATATATATATATATATATATATATATATATATATATATATATCAATATAAAAGCACTTTTCGGGGACAAGTTCTGGAAGAGAGCGTAGCGGTCTCGGCTTGGGTTTCAAGCCGATAGGAGTACCAGGACATTTGATACTATCTCCCGGTCAAGGGATTTTGGCATCTGGTGGCGTGGGGAACGTCATGCAGATTTTAGCTCCAGGACATTTCGGGCCAAGTCCCGGTCAACCTGAAGACGTTGTTTTCTGTTTTATTTTACCTAGGAAAGCCTAGTTCTTTAAGCCCAGACCCCAGTAAGTGTGTTTTCTCCTGTATTTTGTAATCCACTGTGGGTGGCTTACAATGACAATTTGTTTTACTATCTTGTTTTGCTCAGTGAATGATCCCGGTAAAAAGGTGTAAATGCCTGGTCTCCCATGACAGCGGTTATTTAGGATAGCAGGAGGAATTATAGGATGCGGTAATATGGTATAATAGGAGTTATACGGCAAGGTTATGAGTAGTGAGAGAGAAGAGGGATAGAGATAAGGGGCAGAGACTGAGATGAGGGAGAGAGTGGATGGACAGAGACAGAGAGGAGGGATAATGAATGAGGGGAGGGACAGAAACAGAGAGTAGGGACAAAGTGATAAGTGGGACAGGGACAGAGAAGAGTGGCCTAGATGATGGATGGACAGTTAGAGAGAGGAGATACTAAGATGAGGAACTGTAAGGAGCTTCGACATGCAACAACCCCACGCTCCTTCTCGCACACCCCTGCGCATGCGCGGGGTATCAGTGGGCCGATCTCTGTCTCAGAAGACGCCACAGAGCTAGGCTCCACCTCCGGATGGCTCTGCACTCTCCCAGTGTGCGAATCACGCACGTGACGGGTGCGCGACGCTCCCGAGCTCTGTGGTAACAGACCATCAGCCCTAAACTGCTGCACTTGGTTCTTGGACCCAGCCTATCACCGGCTTCCATGGAGGCCGTGCCTCCTTTCCACCCCTCATAGGGATTGGTCCTTCCTCCTTTATATGTTCAGCTTTGCCACTGGCACTTTGGCTGAATATAGATTATAGTACTTTGTGTTTACTCTTATGACTGTGCATTGTCAATTGCTCTCCTGCCTTGCATTCCAGATTATCCCCTTGTGTACTGACCCGACTTGTTTTTGGACCACCCGTCTCTCCGTATTCTGAACTTGGCTACCTCTGACCCTCCGCTTCTCTCCAACCCTGACCACGGCTTTGTACCTCGACCATCCTCCTCTCTCCAAACCTGACCTCAGCTATAGTACCCTCTACGTTCCGGACCTCTCCTACTCTGACCTCGGCAAGTATAACGACAACCCTGACTTCTGCCCCCCAGACCCGGCTACCAAGACTACACTACACTCCGGCCGTGACCCCTGTGTCTGTGGCTGGTGTTTACCTATTCCCATCTGTCACGGTAACTTTATAACAAGATATAATTTACACCAAAAATACCTGGGTTGAACTGAACACGGCTGATATATGATAAAATATAATTTATTCCTTGAAAAAGGTGAACACACAAGATATACAAATAACAGACAAAATATAGACACTTACTTAAGATGGAATGATGAAACAGTAAAATCTGGACTGGCAGTTCATACAGCAATCTTGAAAATCACAAAGACCTAGAGCATAGGTTGAGCCTCATTTTTATACCATCTCAAACCCATCTCTTAACCCTAGGCGCCTAGCTGGCTAGCAGGCTCCTCTGAAGTAGAATCTTTAAGTGTGAAGTATGACACTTACAAACCACTCAACTTCTTTGTTCCTGGCCCTAGAGTAAACAATCAGGGCGGTTAATCTTTGATCAGAGGGCTTATGCTAAACCATCCGGCTGCCCTTCCTGACTTATTAGCGTAGAAGATGGGGTCTGCATCCTCATCTCAGATCCAAAATACTATACACAGTTTAATATCTTCACATATTAATAAGTTCCGTTCTGTTGGGCTTAGTGGGTAAAAAATTGCCAGTTTTTTATGCCTACAGAAACTCTACATAGTGGCCAAATTTCAACTCTCTGCAACCTCTAGAACCGGAGATACATAAATGCACTTTAAAACATTTTTAAAATACAGGATTCGTCCCTTTAAAAATGAATTTCTGCTTTTCACTCTTTCCCCATTGAAAACAACGGGTTCCGCCGCCATGGGCTTCAATGGAGCAACTCCACCGTTGCAGTCAATGGAGTTCCCCGCCATTGACTTTCAATGGGGAAACCGCCGCCATTGAAGTCTATGGGAAAAACCACAAATCTTTACATTCGCCTATACTCCGTCTGGTTGTTAAGAGAGGGCTGGGAAGAGTCATGCATTAAAGCCGGAACCTTGGCTACATGTCACCCAAATCCCATCCCTCTTGTCATTCCAGAACCGGAGATATGGACTTACATTTTTACCATTTCGCACTTAGCCGTTTTCACGCCACGCGGCTTTTCCCCATTGGAATCAATGGCCAGCACCGCCATAGACAATGCATGGGCGCACGCTGCCATTGGATTCAATGGGACCTCCGCTCCACCATTAAAGTCAATGGCGCGACCCTCCTTCTCCGCTCGACCCTTTACGGGGGTCCCTCATTCCTGGACCCGTTATGGGTTGTGTGTGGGGGTTCCTAGGGCTAAGGGCAACAAGAAATTTATTCCCAGGTGCCCTAGAACCTAATATTCCCAAGCCAATTGTCATTGAACTTGACCGAAGTGATTAAACTCTTTTCAAAGACATTGTATCCGCTTTTGCGGTCTGCGGTTTGGATGGCTGCCAACCTGTTCCTCGAGGCCGGCGTCAAGGAATCGCCATTGAAGTCAATGGCCCCATTGACTTACAATGGGAAACCACCGCTCCTACTCTCGGACGCCACCTGCTGGTCGTCACTGAAAAACAGGTTCAAAACCGCTACTTCTGCCATTAGAATGCACGCAGTCTCAATGGCAACCTATGGAAGGCTGCAAAATGGAGCCTGAAAAGGCGGGAGAAGGGAACAAAGGGCTATAATCACTGAATTAATATTAATCCCTTCCATCCCGCATCAATCCTATTGTATGTGTTGGTGCAAAATCTAGGATGAGACAATACATTTATACAGGGGAATAAACAGTTGGATGGCTGAAGCAAGGCAAAAACACATTGCTGGACCCCAGTCCAGTTAACCCCTTGCTTCCCAGGTGAGAGTAGGGGGTGGCCAAATGGGGTGTAACCCCTTTAATCCCGGGCCAAATCCCCTCTCTCATGACACCATCTCAGTACTGGAGTCTCGTCTTGTTTGTGGTGAGCACAGTGTAATAGGAACAGAGGCAGAGATGATGGACAGAGAAAGCGAAGAGTGACAGACAGAGGGAAGAGGCCAGAAGGAGGGACTGACAAAGAGGAGGGACAGAGACAGTGAGTCTGAAAAGAGACAGAGACAAGGAACAGAGGTAGAAAAAGTGACAGAGAAAGCGATGTGTGACAGACAGAGTGGAGGGACAGTGACAGAAGGGGGACAGTCAAAGAGGAGGGACAGAGAGAGAGAGAAGGGCAAGGCACAAAGAGGAGGGATAGATACAGAGAGGAGGGACAGAGAGGAGGGACAGAGAAAGAGAGAAGGGACAGTGACAGAGAGGAGGGATAGTGACAGAGAGGAGGACAGTGACAGAGAGGAGGGACAGAGACAGAGAGGAGGGACAGAGAGGAGAGAAAATGACAGAGAGGAGGGAAATTGACAGAGAGGAGGGACAGAGACAGAGAGGAGGGACAAAGACAGAGAGGAGGGACAGAGACAGAGAGGAGGGACAGAGACAGAGAGGAGGGACAGAGAGAGACAGAGAGGAGAGCCCAAGAGTAGGAAACATCATCACAATGTCATCATGAAGGTGCGCGATTAGGCTGGATCGCACCTAGAGCAGTGCTGAGGCCAGAGAATATCGGAGGCATCATTGAAGCAATTCACTGTGTTTTGCTGTCTTTTGTTAAAGCGTTCTAGTCATCCATCTGACAGCTGTCCCTCTCACTGTCCCTCTCACACTTTGAGATTACAATTGTGCACTACGATCTCAGATATATCTGGTTGGCGGTGAAATAACTCAAAAATTGTCAATTTTTAACCCACCCTTGTGACTGAACATATTTCCCCTTTCCCATTCCCCTTTTCCAAATAAATGTACTCTTTTACGCTATGGAATGTGCGCTCTCTCTTTTCTTTTCCCTCAAACATATATACAGGATATATATATATATAATATATATATATATTTGTGTGTCTTTCTCTGTATGTCAGTCTGTGTATGCATGTGTCTGCGTCTGTCTGTCAGTGTGTGTGTGTCTGTTGTGGATGTCCCTGAGCAAACACAGGTTTGTTATATTGAGAAATGTATTGTTTATCAAATACTGAATGATCACACAGGAAAGTCACCAATGGGACTCTGCAAGGGGAGATCCCAATCAGGCTTTATATTGTCATCTCATTTTCATAGTCTAACATTGTTTACTTAGCAGATTATAATGACGTGACGCATACATTCGGATATCACACGGGCTACTCCTTATACTAAGATGATCATTTTAAAGGTCACTAAAATTAATTAAAACTGCTATTAAAACCACTAAGTACAACAACAAATTACGTAAGGGTACATCTTATCACTATAATTCTGTACAACAACACAATACATCTTATCACTATACTTCTGGGCATTGAGCCATAGGCAAGGCATTGAAAATCTACTGTCAGCGAAACTCATCCTTACACATTCTTTCACACAGAAATGGATGCTGAGACAATACAGGACAGACAAAATGGATTACAACTACTGATAATAATTATTCTCCTGAGACCCCACCAGTCCTTTTCAATTCTGTGTATCTACAGTATGTGTGTGTCTGATTCTGTCTGTCAGTGTATGTATGTGTATGTATGTGTGTGTCTGTGTATGTGTGTGTCTGTGTATGTGTGTGTCAGTGTATGTGTATGTCTGTGTCTGTGTATCTATCTGTATATCTTTAACAAACAAAAAATAAACATACATTGGGAACTGTCCCCTCACCATATGTCCTAACCCCTCTTATGATATATACCCAGACAGTAATATATATCACCTTTAGTTTTAGGGAGCAGCAAGTTCTCTGATGCAGCAGGAAAGGTGAGAGGTTAGCTGTGTCTGTAGAAACACAGGGGTATTTAAGGGAGAGAGGTAGGGAGAGGTGGGACAGTGACAGAGAGGGGGACAGAGACAGAGAAGATGGAGAGTGACAGAGAGGAGAGAATGTGTCAAGAGGAGGTATAGAGACAGAGAGGTGGGACAGTGACAGAGGGGACCGCCAGAGACAGAGACAAGAGACAGTGACAGAGAGGAGAGACAGAGAGTAGGGACAGTGACAAAGAGGAGAGAAAGAGGAGAGATAGAAACAGAGAGGATGACAGTGACAGAGAGGAGTACAGTGACAGTGAGGAGGGACAGTGACAGAGAGGAGGGGAAAAGACATACAGTAGAGGAGGTACAGGAACAGAAAGAAGAGAGAGAAACAGAGAGAATGTGCAGTGACAAAGAGGAGATATGGAGATAAAGAGGAGGGAAAGATACAGAGAGGAGAGAAAGGGAGGAGGGGACGTGTGTGTGTGTGTGTGTGTGTGTGTGTGTGTGTGTGTGTGTGTGTGTGTGTGTGTGTGTGTGTGTGTGTGTGTGTGTGTGTGTGTGTGTGTGTGTGTGTGTGTGTGTGTGTGTCAGTCTCTGTGTGTGTATATGTATGTGTGTGTGCATATGTGTCTGAGTGTGTTTCTGTTTCTGTCTTGCAGTGTATGTCTAAGTCATTGTATATTTGTATGTGTGTGACTGTGTATCTAGCTTTATAATTATTTTTAGCACACAGAAAATAAGACATACATTGGAAACTTTCCCCTCACCATATTCCCTCTTATTATATATACCCAGACAGTAATATATATTACTTTTAGTTATTGGGATCAGCAGGCTCTCTGATACAGCAGGAAAGGAGAGAGGTTTGCTGTGTCTGTAGGTACAGAGGGGTATTTAAGGGAAAGAGGGAGGGAGAGGTGGGACAGTGACAGAGAGGTGGGACAGAGTCAGAGAGGAGGGACAGAGTCATAGAGGATGTACAGGGACAGAGAGGAGGGGCAGTGACAGAGGGGAGGGACAGAGACAGTAGGGACATGTGGGGAAATATATTGCTGTACTTGCACACCCAGGAGTACTGTGACAAAAAGAAAAAAATGTGACAAAAAGAAAAGAGGTTGGGGCGCTCCCTATTTGTATAGGCTTGTGATGTTGCCTGTGTGGTAGTGTGTAACCAAAGAAAGGGTAGTGTATACTTGCCCTTGTTGTTTTCTGCAGCTGGACCAGTAGAGAAGATAAAGCCCGGAATCTTCTTGTAGTTGCAGTGGAGGTGGAGGGTTGGTCAGCGCACGGGATTTTGCTCAAACGTAGAGATAAGAGGATAGGAAGATATGGAACACGGTATTAGTGTTTTAGTAATCGAACGGTACAATACAGCCAAAAGAACTTTGGAATTAAAAATGTATGAAAAATATATTTTTAAAATAGCTTAAAACTCTTTGGAACTAAAGAACCTTGGTAATTAAAAGTAAATATATGAAAAAATATATTCTAAAATAGCTTAAAAATCCTTAAATAAAATCCTTAAATAAAATTTAAATGGAATTGTGTGGTTTTTTTGTGAACAGAAGCAGAATACGTGCTATATGTGGATGACTAACAGGGTGTGTTTATATAGCCTGTTGTTTCAGGAACCTGACGAAGCATTATTGCGAAACTAGTTGTTCCCTGCCGGAGCCCATTGATTGAAGGACCCAGCCAGCCTGCTGACATCCGGTAAGACCTCCTCTTCCGGTCCCGCCGTCGGACGCGACCAAGGGAGCTGTACTGGTGAGAGGAATATCACCGGACGATCAGGCTGATGCTGGGCTGTTTTAAAGCTGTACCGTGAGTGTTATTTTGACTTTGTTTTCTGTACCTAATAAATTCTATTTTGCTCACTCACCGAGTTCGGCCCTTTTCTTCCTATTTGGGCCCCCGGCAGAGAAGCAACTCACGTACTGCCTCCACCAGGAGGGTGAGAAAGCTATTGTTTTTAGCAGCATTCCGTGAAGGAAAGACTGCGCATTAAACTCTGCTAACCAGCCCCATTATCCCCTTTTTACCTCAGACCAACAACAGGCTATATAAACACACCCTGTTAGTCATCCACATATAGCACGTATTCTGCTTCTGTTCACAAAAAAACCACACAATTCCATTTAAATTTTATTTAAGGATTTTATTTAAGGATTTTTAAGCTATTTTAGAATATATTTTTTCATATATTTACTTTTAATTACCAAGGTTCTTTAGTTCCAAAGAGTTTTAAGCTATTTTAAAAATATATTTTTCATACATTTTTAATTCCAAAGTTCTTTTGGCTGTATTGTACCGTTCGATTACTAAAACACTAATACCGTGTTCCATATCTTCCTATCCTCTTATCTCTACGTTTGAGCAAAATCCCGTGCGCTGACCAACCCTCCACCTCCACACCCAGGAGTACCACTACTATGTATTTACTAATATATATGTGTGTGTGTGTGTGTGTCTGTTTCGGCCAGTGTGTGTGTGTGTGTGCATGCGTGCGTGTGTGTGTGTGTGTGTATGTTTGTTGTGGATGTCTGCTTGTTCATACAGATAGGAGCAAACACAGGTTTGTTTCTTTTAGTAATTTATTGAATATTACATACTAAATTATCACAGAGGAGAGTCTGCAAGGGGAGGTCTCAAACAGGCCTTATATACACTTCTCATTTCATAGTCTAACATTGTTTACTAAGAAGATTATGATGACGTGACGCATACATTTGTTGATCACGCGGGCAACTCTCTATACTAAGTCGATCATTTTAAAGGTCACTAAAATTAGTTAAAACTGCTTTAAAACTGCTAAGTAAAACAACAAGTTTTGTCAGGGTACATCTTATCACTACAATTCTGTACAACAACAGAATACATCTTAGCACTAAACTTCTGGGCATTGAGCCATATGCACAGCCTTGAAAATGTACTGTCAGCGAAACTCATCCTTACAAACAAACACATTCTTTCACTCAGAAAAGTATATTAAGACAATACAGTACAGACAAAATGGATTCAGACTGCTGTTAATAATTCTTCTCCAGAGACCCCACCAGTCCATTTCTAAACCTTGTATTTATGTGTGTGTCTGATTCTGTTTGTCAGTGTATGTATATTTCAGTGTATGTGTATGTATGTGTGTGTCTGTGTGTGTGTATCAGTGTATGTGTGTCAGTGTATGTCCTTGTCAGTGTATTTGCGTGTCTGTGTATGTGTGTCAGTGTATGTCCATGTCACTGTATTTGTGTCTGTGTATGTGTGTCTCTGTGTATTTGTCTGAATATCTATCTTTAACAAACAGAAAATAAACATATATTGGGAACTCACCATATGTCCTATCCCCTCTTATTATACAGTATATTCCCAGACAGTAATATATTTTTGACGGGATGGGGTAACGAGGCTATATACTGTAATAATTGTCGAACCCATTTCGGTTACCCCTGCTCTGTGTATAAGGGTCCAAGAGAGTTAGCATTTGTGCCTAGTAACATTGTATTGTTGCCTTTAACTGTATTTGCAAAATGTAATAAAAAACATTTTTTGTGTTTTTCCCTTTCCGGGCATGACATCAGGCAGGAATTGCTAGCTGGGGAGCAGGACCATCAACAGGGAGGGTCACCATGGAGCGACAGGACTTTGCGCAATCGCGATCTGCCAATCAGCGCGTGCTTCTCGCTTCAAAATTGTGTGTGTGTTTGAGAGAGAGTTTGTGTGAGTGTGTGTGAGATTGTGTGTGAGAGTGTGTGTGAGAGAGTGTGTGTGAGAGTGTGTGTGTGAGAGAGTGTGTGTGAGAGTGTGTGTGTGTGAGAGTGTGTGTGTGAGAGTGTGTGCATCTGTGAATGAATACAGACACCAACCCACAGTCAGTCATAGTCACCCAAGTGTCAATCACCCACCCACCAGTCATTCACCCAAGTGTCACCCACCACCCAAGTGTCAGTCTCTCACCCAAATATCACCCAACCAAGTGTCAGTCACTCGTCCAAGTGTCACTCACCAAAGTCAGTCACCCACCCAAGATCAGTCACCCACCCAAGTCAGTCACCCACCCAAGATCAGTCACCCACCCAAGATCAGTCACCCACCCAAGTCAGTCACCCACCCAAGATCAGTCACCCACCCAAGTGTCAGTCACCCACCCAAGTGTCAGTCACCCACCCACCCCCCACACCAACTCTCTCTCTGTCACCCACTCTCTCTCTCTCTTTCATCCACATTCTCTCTCTCTTATCTTAACTGCCCTATACCTACACCGATATAACCTATACTGCTTTCTTCCAGATCTGACTCTCAAGCTTCACATGGGAGACATCGGAATGCCCCATAACCCAGAAGACAGGTAGGGAACACCCCAGTCCCATACTGAATCCCCCCCAGGCCTTTTGTCACACAGGATGTGGCATTGGGTATCTTTGTCTTTTGTTGAAAATATTAAAGTAAACAGATTGCATTGTAATGTTTTTTTCCATATTAACAATAACAAGAAAACAGTTAAGTAAAAGTTGCACCCTAATTTTTTTTGTTTCTGTGGTAGGTGCGCTGAGTGGTGAAATTGCTCCTGAGGAGCCATTGTCCTGGGTACTGCCAGGTACAGCAGAAGATAGAAGACTCACTAAACTGAGTAGAGCAAACAGAGCAACAGTGGCCCGCTATCGTCAATCTCACGGGTTCCCTTATCCCTATGTGCCTGAGCCAATAATGCTCGAGATAGAGGAGCAACATGAGTCCTGGCTCCGAGAAGCAATACAGGAATATTTGATGCCTCAAAGCCTTCTGTATACCACACAGAGGAGAAAATTTGCTACCTCATGAGAGTCATATGTGCCCAATATAGTTTGGCTCTTACTATTCAGCACACTAAGTCTACACTACGTGGTGCTCATATGCGTGTATATTTGCCTGCTTAGAAATAGCATTTATTTCTGTACACAGTTTGGCTTTTGACTCGTATTTTGGCTCAATACAGTTTGGCTGCTATAATTATATCAGTATGTAGCAATGTCCCTACTATATGTTGCTTACATGTGTGTATTTTTGCCTTCCTAGCATAAGTAATGCTTCTTTGCAATCATCAGGCTCCTGTTTCTAATAGGGTCACTCCTACTAATTGTTTATACCATGTGTGCTAGCCATACTTTGGGCACCATTTGCAGCAGGGTATATATATATATATATATATGTATATATATATACTATTTGGTCGGTGTGTTCTCTCGTTCTACGTGCGGTAGTGTGGACGATTATCCATAACATTGGTCGTACTTTATCACACAAGGTTGTGGCTTGGTGGCTTCCGTACTCATCGTGCCACCTTTGCCCCATTAGCTATTTTCCGACATTGCTCATCACTATCTCTCCGTCCCATCATGGGGGACTTTTAAACTACAATGTATATTTATTTTAGTCACATTTTCTACACTTTTTACAGTTATTATAAAAGTTTTTGGTTTTGTATTCAGTGGTCCAGTGGGACCTTTTTGTGGTCTGTTCCCATTTGGGTTTTCGTGGTAGCAGGTACTCACTGCTACTTTTAGTCCTGAAGCCCATATCTGTATCTAGAGTGCAATTCATAGGGACTTCAGTGACTCTCTGTGGTCCCACTCGTGTGTTCTTTATATGCGTTGCTTTCCCTTGCACCAGTCACTTTATGTTTTCTCTTAGGTGAGCGATGTGTCTATACTGTAGCGCGTCACTATGCTTCAATGTGCCCGAGAATCTTACCTGATTCCCAGGTACATGTTTGGGGTATCCCATAACTCGGGGAACCCCAATTCTGTACATAGCAACAATCTGATTGAAGTTTCTCCGCAAAACCCACCCTAAACTCATAGCCACCGCAAGCTCCTCTGGCTAGCACTCCTGGAAAGGCTAAAGCATCAAAATACTGTGTTGTCGCATAATTTACACACAGTGTCAATGATGCATATACTGTACGACAGTCTGGTCCAAGAGCTGACATTCTAGGAACTTTACACACAGATCAGGGGTAACCAAGTGGGCTTAACCTTTATTATTGAGCCTGGTTACCCCCTCACCGTCACAAAGACCACCAATGAATGAAACTGGGTTCCAAGCAGTAAGCCATCACACCATTTAGTATACCATTGTGCACAGCTTATCACCCACACACAGCTATTTTACCAGCACATTTAGATGGGGGATTTATCCTTATGAATCATCCTACCGACTGGATCCCAGATAGACCCAAATTGGACTCGTGAAATTTTTGGCTTCCCATCAGCGGCCCTTTTTATCGTGGCGGCGTAATTGGAGAGGATGCTTAAATAATCTTCAAGGTCTGGGTTGTCAAGGTTTTCTGGGTCAACGATGCTGATGGTGACCATTCTAGCCTCTGTTGCTGTGTAGCGGTATTGCCCATGCGGGATTAACATCTCATCTCTAAACCCGTCGGAGTGAGTGACGGTCACCAAGACCTGTTTTCCATAATCGTTGGAGACGTGGGTGTACTGTAGGTTCCCCGTGGTGAATTTCTGAAAAATGATCAATAATCAATAGGAGGAGATATTGATAGCACTTATAAAGCCAGTAGAAGGAGGATATATATCTATATATATCTCAAAAATGTATAGACGATACCGTTCTGTGGCTAACTAAATGCTTTTTTTTTTAGCGAGCTTTCGAGATACACTGATCTCTTCTTCTGGCGGTGTTACAATGAATGAAGCAAGCAAAGGGTTTTACTTAATAACAGTGTCTCTAGGAATGTTATCTGTGCTTCTCCTTCCCCCTGTGTAGATGCGATTTATGAGTTGAGGAGTTAAATAGTCCCTGAATGTTAGTGATGTGTGAGTGTGAGTGTGAGTGTGTGTGTAAATGAATGAAGAGCCCACAGTATATACAGCGCTTTCCAAAAGTTGTGTGTGGAGTGGGAGTATTTATAAATGGTGTGGGAAGGTGTGGAAATGTGAGAGAGTGTTGCATTACTAAGAGTGTGTGTACTGTAGATGCTATATGTTCCCTATTGGTATATAGGGATGGAATGACATAGAGTATATGTATGTGTAATGCATATAGCGCAGTATGTACAGACATGGCCTTTAGCACTCATGGGAAGAAAGAGAGTTCACTTGTGTCAGTAATGACTCATAAAACGTCGGTCTCAGATATATATATATATATATGAAAGAAAAGAAAAAAAGAAAAAAGAAAAAAAAACAGGCGCACACCTAGTGCATTAAAGTATAACAATCAATGATTTTATGGAACATTAAAAACAGACAAATGCCCACTCACAAGTACAGTAGAGGCAACTCTTATTCGAACAAAAACCAGTGGCAATTCCCCAAAAAACCCAGGAAACACCCAGGTACATTCTGAATACATGCCTTAAACTTTCCTTAAACTAGCCCCAGCATTTCTGCATTGATTAATGGCCTATCAGATTAACAGCGGGGGGTCCCTGGCAGTCCCATTCAAACTGAATTGGACTGCCAGGGATCCCTGCTGTGTTAATCCTATGGGTCGTTAGTCAATGCAGAAATGCCTTAAACGTGCCTCAAACTAGCCCAGAACATACCCAGCACATACCCAGCACATACCCAGAATGTAACCCGGCTAGTTTACGGCAAATGTTAGAATAAACCTTGCCTCTACTGTATAACGGTTTTAAAATGCAGTTATGAGATAGGCCCTCATATGCCAGTGGTAGCGTTCGAGCCAGCAATGGTGTCCTCTCGTGCGCGGTCTCCTTCTACCGGAAGTGACGTTCACCCGGTCTGGTGTCCTGCAAAACGGAAGTCCCTCCAGGAAACCGAAGCCTCGCTTGCCTGCTCCTAGCTGCTGCACCACCAAGGGAGCCAGAGATGTATCCACTGTTCTGTTTCGCGGAGCCTCTCACAATCTGCATTCCTCTCAATCCGCAATAGTGCTCTCAGTGGGAATAGTGCCTCCTCTGCTTTAGCCACGCCCTACGCGTTTCGTCATCTACAGTATGATGACTTCTTCAGGGGTAACCCATTGGTTGTATCCCCACAGTATATATAACAAGGTTCATTTGCATATATAATTAAAAATAATAAAACAATTAAAACATTAATGACACACTTTGAACTAGTCCAATGATTCAATGACTAGTGCTACACAATGGACAAGTTATGAGGAGCGCACTGTATTTCTGGAGAATTTTAGATCTCATATGGTATTGAAAGAAGATTTAAATGTAATATAATTATGTTATAATGGATGTACCTATTTGAACAGTAATTAGAGGAAATTAAATGATTTATTAGAACAACATGTGATACTAAACAAATGTATGTTTGAAAATTAAAATAGCAAGTTATTTACTATCTAGAATAAATCAACCATTACCTATAGCTAATATTTTTAACAAAACATGATTAGCAATATATGATTAGCAATATAAACCAAAATTTAATTAAAAAATCTCAAGAATTGGAGAGTACTGGTGACACTGAATACTACCCACCCAATTAACCCCTTTAATCTATGGTCAGCAAACAATTTGCTACACGAATTATTCAAACCAGGTTTTAGGGTATCATATAATGCCTGTTGATGATCCGTCAGTGATAGATTACAATTGGAGTCAGAGGTGGAGCAAAGGTAGTTGTTATACAAGGACAGAAGAATCCTCAGAAATAACTGCAGTGCTTGTATGATAATTAATGAATATATGTGATACGGCTGTGTGCTAATAAGGTGTATATAGGAATTACTCTAATGAATGTGTATATGATAGTGTAATAATGTAATGAAAAAATATAATAAAGTGATGAAATGAATGTGATAAAAAAATATGTGAATGTGTATATATAATATTGTAATAAGGGATTGAAATATAATATTGACATAAAATGGATATGAAAAATTAAATGTGTATGAAAGAATGAAAATAAAATGGATTGAAGAATGAAGCTGACTCTACTTATATTGATGTGTATATAATGCAAAGCTAAATGTAATAGAATGAGACCTGTTCAGGACTCCAACAGACACATCCACAATATGATGCATTTTAGGAATATATACCTATAATAGTGTTATTTATACAATCGCTTCAAAAAGTTTGTGCGGGAAGAAATATTTAAAGACCTGACACGTCACCATAGTTCAGAGGGAGTGCTGGAGGGCACTCAAACCAGACCTCCGAAGGATCACACAGCATGAGTGATCACACTATAGTGCTAATGTCTATATGGTCATTATGTCCCCTTGGGTGTAAAGTATCCAAAATGTACATCCAATAGGTCTCCCTCATACACAATCTCTTGAAACGATCACCACCCATAAATGTAGGGGGAATAAACTCAATGCCCATGACTCGTAAGGACCTAGGATCTTTTGAATGTTCATTACAATAATCGCGGGAGAGGTAATGTGTTTGACACCCATTGATTATGTTTCTTCGATGCTCTAAAAACCTCGTGCTTAGGGCTCTTGATGTGCGGCCTACATATTGTAGACCGCACTCACATGATATAAGATAGATGACAAATTCACTAAGGCAGTTGATATATTCTGCTATATCATGTGATGTCCCATTAGAATAAGACTTAAATTTATTGGTTTTTATCAAATGTTTGCACGTTAAGCATCTGCTTCTCCCACATCCAAAGTTTCCCTTTACCCTGATGGGAACAGAACCATCCACTCTTGAGATATTTATTGACTTTGATGTTTTTAATTTGCTCGGAGCAATTATTGTTTTAATACTCCTTGCTTTCCTGAAGATCCCAGGAGCATGTTTTGGCAAAAGGTGACCAATTTCTGGATCGCTGACCAAAATGTTCCAATGGTCATTTATTACTTTTTTAATTTGTTTGGCAGACTGATTAAACTGTGTAATAAACTTAGGTACAGAACCTTTAGATATAGCCTTATTTTTTAATATTGTTTTTCTTTTGGATTTCTCCAACAAGGATGCACGATCCAGTAAACTGGCATCTGAAAATGATTTGTTGACAACCGCCATATCATAGCCTTTTTCCTGGAACTTCAATGAAAGATCTGTACCCTGGGTATAAAAATCTATGTCCATTGAACAGTTGCGTCTTAATCTGTAGAACTGACTTTTTGGCACATTGTCTAACCATTTTTTGTAATGACTGCTACCGTATTGTAGGTAGCTGTTCGCCACTTCAAAACTGTGTTTTTGTATGAATGACATCTTGAGGACCCACAAATAGCTCTAAATCCAAAAATACTATGGTTTCTGGGTGTATATTGTATATGAATTTCAACCCCATATTGTTATCATTGAAGGATTCCAAGATCTCCTCCAGGGATCCCCTCTCACCATCCCAAATAATAAGGATATCATCTATGAAGCGGCCATAGTAGACCAAACCCGCCCCCAGCACAGCGTTCCCCCACACATGGGTACTCTCCCACAGTCCCATATAGAGGTTGGCATAGGTGGGAGCAAATTTGGCCCCCATGGCCGTTCCACAGATTTGCAAATAATAAGTGTTGCCAAATAGAAAATAATTGTGATTCAACATAAATTTGATACATGCTAATAAGAAAAACCTATGTGAAGAGTGCAAATTGGGATCTAACTCTTAAAAGTGACTAATTGCCTGGATACCCTTTAAGTGCTCGATACAAGTGTAAAGTGAGGATACATCGCATGTAGCCCAGTGATAGGTATCCTTCCACTTGATGTCAGAGATGGAGTCAATGACATGCAACGTGTCCCGTATGTACGAACGCAATTTAATAACATGGGGCTGTAAATAATAATCCACATATTGGGACACGTTGGATGTCATCGAGCCAATCCCCGACACAATAGGCCTCCCTGGTGGTTTCTCTATATCTTTGTACAGTTTGGGAATGTGATAGAAAATGGGGGTTCTAGGGTGTTTAATATATAAAAACTTGTGTTCTAATTTGGTAATAATCCCTTCAGTGAATGCTCCCCGGAGAAGATCCCGGAACTCCACCTGATAACCCTCTAAGGGGTCCTCAGTAAGAGTCTGATATGATGTGGTGTCAAAGAGGAGGCGATGGGCCTCACAGAGATAATCTGCCCGATCCTGTAGGACAATCGTCCCCCCCTTGTCTGCTTGGCGAACAATTAAATCACTATTGTTTTTTATATTTTGTAATGCTATGTTTTCTTCTTTTGTAAGATTATTGTATTTCAGTTCCACATTGTTAAGACACAACTGTTCTAAGTCCCTCAGGACTACTGTATAGAATGTTTCAATAAAGTTGCCCTTTGATTGATAAGGGAAGTATGTTGATTTGGGGACAAATGGTGATGATTTGCATCTCAGTAAAGTACCCTGATCTATATCAATTGGGTTAGAATAGGAATCTAACAATGTATTTGAATCTTCCTCATGTATTGTAATATCAAAAAGTGAATTATTGGCTAGATCCTGATTAACAAGTAAAGATCTTTTTAATGATGGACCCATTAACTTATCTGTGACACTAAAATATTGTGTGTTATTTATTTGGTCTGATTCCACCAAGAAAGAAGTCAGGGCATTTATACATTCTTTTTCTTGTGTATTGAATTGAAATTCCGAATTGTCATCTCCTTTTTGGGTGAAATGTTGCATCAAAGTTAACTTGCGGATGTATCTATTCAAATCCACGAACAGGTCAAACCTATTGGGTGTACTATTGGGAGCATATGAAAGACCTTTAGAAAGTAGTGATAAATGATGTGGAGTGAGTGTGTGTGACGAAAGGTTGTAAATACCGTGTTTGTGTGGTGTATCTGCCAGCATCTTCATTTTCTTCTGTCCTTGCTTCTTTGCTCCTCCTCTGACTCCCCTGAATCTCTTTTTCTTCGGGGTAGTTGTGAATTCTGTTTCTCCCAAAGTGGATATCTCTTTTCTTTTTCTCTCTGTTCTAAAAAAGAGGTGGATTTGTATGATTTATCAGGTGAAACATGATTTGTTGAATTAGAACCCTTAATGCTAGTTTTTGATCTTGCTCCTTCCCTATGTTCCACTGCAATTTGTTCATGGGACTCCCCATTATCCTCACAACCGTCCCCCAACACAGAGTAACGATTGGAGGTGGAACAACTTGCAGTGGAAGTGGTAGGAGTGGCCTTATGATGTTCCTTTTCCTTCCTATCTTTCCTAGCTTCTTTAATTAGAGTAATAATTTCATTTTTTTCTTTCTCATTGGATGTAGGTTTCTTATTTGTTTTGGAATCTCTATTCTCATATCTATAACCTGAGCTGGATCTACCATACCTACGATGTTGAAAAGAGTCACCCTTCCTTCTCCAATTTCTTACTCTATCATTTGCGTAATCATCTTTATCACGTTTGAGTTTATTTGTTATCCTATATATGATTTCTTTCTCAAATGATATTATCCTCTTATGTACTGTTTCATCTAAACGGATGAATTCCTCCGTACCTTCAAATGGTTTAATAATCTCTTGTACTTGAGCTATCATCTTCCCTACTTTCTCCAATCTTTCCTTTCTATAAGAGATCAAGAGGTTAATAAGGGACACTGAGCATGTTTCCAAAATAGCATTCCACTCTTTTGTGAATGTTTCAGGTGCCTCAAATGTCGTTTTTTTTGTTATTCATAGACCTCTTGGAACTAGCTTAATATCTATATAGTTCTGGAGAGAAAGTAGGTCCAACCGATTTCTTGTTTCATCTTTAGTGTAATTCTCCAATTCTTGAAAATTGTTTTTGAGATCCATGTTATTCTCCACAATATCAGTGGTGTCCTCATTTACAATATTTGCAAGTTTATTCCTTCTGGCTAAACGTTCCTCACAATTTTGCATCATTTTAGTGTGTATGGTCTAGCACTTCTATCAAAACAAACAATTTGCACTGGGTGGCCACTAACTAAAATGAATACAATGGTTATATTAAAAGTGGATTATTCTAGCAATTCAAGGTTATAACAATGGCTGCTACCTTTTAAAGTGATAAATGACAAAACAAAACAGAAATAATAAAGTAGCGCCTAATGGAATAACCTGCCTAACCGTGAGTATGTAGCCAACTGTGTTAATACAACCTATGGGGTGGCTAAGGTAGGAACATATAAAAAAGACCCTATGTAACTTTAAGATTAAACATATAATAACAATAATGATTTTAATACAAAATATACATGACAAAGATATTAATAAAAAAAAAATATATAGGAAAAAATATATGATAGTAAAAAATGTTCCAAAATGGTAAAAAAAAATTATTATTTTTTTCCCAAAAACCTTTAAAACCTTAAAAGTCACAGAGTCCTGTTCCAGATGAATGCATCCAGGTATAGGCAGCCCGTTTGCAAGGGATCACAACTCCCTAAGGATACCTATGAAAGAAAAGAGAAAAAAACAGGTGCACACCTAGTGCATTAAAGTATAACAATGATTTTATGGAACATTAAAAACAGACAAATGCCCACTCACAAGTATAACGGTTTTAAAATGCAGTTATGAGATAGGCCCTCATATGCCAGTGGTAGCGTTCGAGCCAGCAATGGTGTCCTCTCGTGCGTGGTCTCTTTCTACCGGAAGTGACGTTCACCCAGTCTGGTGTCCCGCAAAACGGAAGTCCCTCCAGGAAACCAAAGCCTCGCTTGCCTGCTCCTAGCTGCTGCACCACCAAGGGAGCCAGAGATGTATCCACTGTTCTGTTTCGCTGAGCCTCTCACAATCTGTGTTCCTCTCAATCCGCAATAGTGCTCTCAGTGGGAAAAGTGCCTCCTCTGCTTTTTTCTCCTCTGCAATACTTTGGCTCGAAATCCAGGATTCTGGGGGACACTGTGTAGCCCCGGTGTAATTCCCCTCACATGCACACAAATCCTGCCTGCACGTCTGGGAGAATTAAGGGACTACCGGTAACTTTGTCCCCGAGCTCCGGAAACCAAGATAAATACATTTTGACCCACATATGCCAACGAAAATGCCCACTCCCGAAGTTTAATGTTTTTGGGGAAAAGGGAACTGGTAAACAGGTCAGGTTTTCCCTATAATTTACATGTGACTTCCATAACCCACCACGTCTTAATCTACAGACACGTACCCGCCAATCATACACTATTTGTGAGTAAAATATCAGTACTACCTGTATCTCCGGCCAGCAACACTTTATATAGATTTTAACTCTAGTTCCCCCCCCCCGAGATCCCCCCTTATCCCCCCGAGATCCCCCCCCCGAGATCAACCCTTAACCTTCTGCTCCCAAAGTCCCAGTACTGCAGCTATTTCATATAGGGAACCCTGACCACACATGGCATCCCTATCTTATAATCCTGCAGGGGAGAGTATAATGGGAACAGCGTTCAAGGGAAACATAACAGGTTGCATTGCTAGACCCAAGTGCTGACACTCTCAGCTCTTGACACACGTATTTTAGGGGCAGCCAGCTGGGCTTCATCTTTATTATGAAGGCCGTCTACCCCCTACCATCACAGTTATACTGAGTAATTTATTGCGTATCACACAGGAAAGTCACCAAGAGACTCTGCAAGGGGAGATCCCAAGAGGCTTTATATTGTCATCTCATTCTCATAGTCTAACATTATTTACTACGCAGATTATAATGACGTGAAACATATATTTGGTTATCACGCAGGCTTCTCACTATACTAAGTCTATAATTTTAAAGGTCACTAAAATGAGTAAAAATTGTTATTAAAACAGCTAAGTACAACAACAAGGTACGTCAGGGTACATCTTATCACAATAATTCTGTACAACAACAGAATACATCTTATCACTTTACTTCTGGGTATTGAGACATAGGCACGGCCTTGAAAATATACTGTCAGCGAAACTCATCCTTACAAACAAACACATTCTTTAACATAGAAATTGATACTGAGACAATACAGGATAGACAAAATGGATTCAGTCTACTGCTAATAATTATTTTCCAGAGACACCCCCCCCCACAGTCAATTTCAACACTGTGTATGTACGTGTGTGTCAGATTCTGTCTGTCAGTGTATGTGTATATCAGTGTATCTGCGTATGTGTGTGTGTGTAAGGATTCTGATCAATGTGTGCCAGGTTTTGCTGCCAGTTCGTGTTTTCCAGGCTGCCTGCCCTTCTGCTCAATTTGGCAATATTTGGTTACTGGCTGCCTGCTATATAAGGCTGCACTTCCTGGTGGGAGTTGCCAAGCAACGTTCTGTGTTTTTGCAGCTCCTTTCTGTCTTTGCTGTCGCCTTTTCCTGTTATCTGTTGGGATTCCCTGTTGCTGACCCCGGACCGTGACCCCGATCTCGCTGCTTTCTGCTTGCCCCGACCTTTTGCCTGTTGCCTGGACTTTACACAGCTGCCAATTGCCCTGACGTTTTGCCTGTACCCTAGGCTCCAAACCATTGCCGCCAGCCCTGACCCCTGCTTCCATACCGACTACGGATATTCTTACGGTACTCTGTCCCTGGGCTGTGGTCAGTTTATTTGCATCCCTACCTCAGCCCTGCGGGAAAACATGGACACGGCTGAGGTAGCGCCAGCCGTATCTCTCCAAGGAGAACTACTTGGAGATCATGAGACACGCCTCACCCAGCAAAATCAACAGCTGTCACTCATTTCTAGCAGGCTTCAGGACATTAACACCCGGCTGGATACATTCCAGGTGGGTTCTACCCCTGCACCGCCATAGCTGGTAGCATTTCCAGCCCCACCTCTCTCATCTTCTATGCCCAGGGAACCACGGATCCCGATGCCTCTACGTTATGGAGGGGACCTTGTGACGTGTAGAGGATTTTTGAATCAGCGTTCGATCCAGTTTCCACTCCAACCCCTCATGTTCTGCACCCATTGATCCGAGGTAGCATACGTCATTTCTCTACTGTCAGAGGAGGCTTTGGCCTAGGCTTCTCCTCTCTGGGAAAAGGAATCCCCACTGATTGACAACGCTGCTGATTTTCTCCAAGCATTCATAAGAGTTTTTGACGCTCCCGGTCGCGGATCCTTGGTTTTGCTACGCTCCTTCGAATACGGCACAGGAACCTGCACTGTGGGCCAGTATGACATTGAATTACGTACCATTGCTGCGGAGATGGTCTGGAACAATTAAGCTCTGCCGGCAGCATTTTGGCAAAAGCTTTCTCTGTATCTAAAGGACAAACTTACCTGCCGAGACACCTCTAAAGATTTGGAGGAATTGATTGCTCTCTTTATCAGAATAGATCTCCGGATGCGAAGACGGCAGACTGAGCGAGACCGTCCTTCAAAAACTCCAATTACTCGGCCTGTTCACGGCTCTTCCTGCACCTCTCCTAGATGAGGAACCGATGCAATTAGGGTATACCAAATTACCTGAGCAGGAGAGAACTAGGAGACATGACAGGGGGTGTGTGACGGTGAAGGGGTAACCAGGCTCACTAATAAAGGTCAGGCCCACTTGGTTGCCTCTGATCCTGTAGTGGGGTCCTAGAGTGTCAGCTCTTGGACCTGGCTGTCGTTTATTTACTGCTATGCAGTGTATGAAAATATGCGACAATAAAGAATGTTTGTGTTCTTGCCTTTCCAGGGGTGCCAGCAAGCAGAGATTGCTGGGCTATGAGGATCAGGGTGGCTTTTGCGGAGAAAATCTTTTCAGATTGTGGCTACAGACGAGACGAGTATTCTAAAGCTTGCCTTAAACTAGCCCGGTTACATGCTGGGTACATGCTGGGTGTAACCTGGCTAGTTTAAGGCAAGTTTAAGGCATTTCTGCATTGACTAATGACCCATCAGTTTAACACAGCAGGGGTCCCTGGCAGTCCCATTCAGTTTGACTGCCAGGGACCCCCGCTGTTTGTGTTAGAATAACCGTCGGCGCTGCAGTATGTTGCGGGGGTTCCAGAGTTACTGGATACTCCAAAAAGGTAGCCAGGAATCAGGTCAGATTCTCGGATACCTTGAAGCACAATGCTCCGGTCAAAGTCCTACCCTGAAAACGTTATTTCAGCTTACCGCCAGGAGTCCCTACTTCAGCACAGACCAGAAAGGTAAAAGGGGGCATAGGGAGTTGTCAGGGGTACCTGGTTCAGGGGGAGTCCCCC